>NC_090271.1:2747954-3052727 GCF_040414725.1 Anabrus simplex
ACCTCATGTCTTTCCTTTATGGCTTCTAATAGTCTAGCTGAAATGATGGAGGCTTGAGCTCCTGAATCTCCCAACGACATAACTTTAATGTTGCCAACCCTGTTGGTGATTACTGGCAGGCTACGTTGGATTCTTGGCCTAGACGGTGTCATGTTTTCATGGAGTAGTTCTGAGTCCTCTAGTGCCAATAATGTACCTGAGTTACGCAGAGCGGCTCTTCCCTCCTTCCGTTTTCTTGCAATCTTTCTAAGAGAACATTGGAGTTTTTTTTTTGCACCCGTTGTGTTAGGGTCTGGGGCGGGCGTTTTGTTTCTCCTACCAGCGGATTCCTGATACTCTAATGAAGCGGCTCCTCCTTGATCCTCACCTTTCCGCTGTTCTTTCAAGTACTCTTGAGTATCTCGCCATCGTCTATTCAATTCATCTCGATAAGAAACCCTGTCCTCTACTTGTTGGGCCTCTGTTGGCTTCTTCCACGTTGATCTATTTTGGTACGGCATTTTCCCTTGGTCCGGCCGTCCCTTATATCCTCGATATCGGGAAGGTGTGTTTCGTTGAGTAGGTAGTTCCTTTGGTATTTCCGGGTCAGGACGTCCCTGTGTCACAATGGCGACAGGACTGGTAGTCATTTCTTTAGTCTTACTCCCTTTAGGTAAAGATTGAGCATGGGCTGTGTCTAATCTACGAAGTATCCCATCCATTTGTTCTAGAGATTGTATATTAGCAGCTACCAGAATGTCCTGGACTTGGGCTGGGAATTGTAGCGTGATCGCTTGGATCAACTCTTGTTCAGGCAATGGTGGGTCCAAAAATTGCATCTTCTTAAGTTGCCCGATGAAATAATCTGAGTAACGGGATGTGTTTATAGAAGTATTATACTTTTTAGCATATAACTGTAATTTAATTAAATGTTGCGTCTCTGAATTCCAAAAACGTTTCAGTAGAGCTTCTTTGAACTCAGAATAAGTGTTAAAGCAAGATTTAAAAGCGAAATACCGTGATAGAGCGCGACCCTCTAGCAACTTGGAAGCGACACGGAGCTGTCGATCGGGACCAATTTTATTCTCTTGGAAATATTCTTCAGTGTTGAGTAAAAATTCCCTAGCGGTGTATTCCTCCTTCCCAGAGAATTTAGCAGGTTTGGATGATAGTGGTAATATTTGTGTTTTCGTTAGTTTTCAATAGACTAGATGAAAATAAGGGACTATCCTTCAGTTCTAAATTAGATACCTTACTACCAAGGGTTTCTATCTGTCCCTGTAGTTCTGTTTTAACATCCTTCACCTGTTGTTTAATAGTATCTTCTACCACCTTAACTTCATCTTGGAGGTCCTTCTTTAGTTCAGATACGTCTCGACATATACGCGTAACCTGAGTGTGCGTAGTATCTAATTGAGAAAAAAACTTTTTATCAAACTCTCCCTGTTTACTCTTTATAAGACTGACTTCATTATTTACTCTTTGGATGTCAGTTTTAAGCGTGTCTCTAAGATTCTCCTGAACGGAGGCTATCTTAACCTGGGCTAAGGATAATTGTGAATGTGATTCTTGAAACTGAGTTCTTAAGTCTTCTACCTCTTTAGTAATTTCTTGAGAAATTGGAAGAACAGCTTTGAAGTCATCTTCAAGAAGAGCTACAACTTGGGTTTTAATTTCTTCTTTCATGACCTCCATACTATTTTTTAATTGGACGTTTATTTCAGAAATTTTTTCATCTACCCTAGCGTTGGACTCTTTAAATTTTTGTTCAGTGCGAGCACCAGCCTGAGTAAGTCTTTGTTCTACAAACTTCTTATCTACTTCCACATTAATTTGAACTACGGATTCCCTAAGGTTAGAACTAGACTCATTAAGTTGTTCTTTCAATGACTGTTCAAGATTCATTTAATTGTTCTTTGGTCTCAACAATCCTATGTTCTAAGTTTTCAGTTGCTACTTTCATACTGAGCCTAAGGGCTTCAATCGCTGCCATAATCTCCTCCATTTTATTAAAATATATAACGCTAGCACCAAGTACAGAAATAATGATTGATACACTCAAAAAAAAAATGTAAAGATCTTTCAAAACTTGCATTCAGTCAAAGTTCAAAGTCTTAAGTCCTAGTGCCAATGTTTCAATTAGTTAAACCAAGTCTTTGAATTTAATGCAAATCACTTCTACCAAGTCACTTAAATTATGCACTTATATTTCAGTTAAGTTAGTGTCCACTGAAATTTGCAAACACTCCTATTCTGATTGAATTTAGTCACCATAGCTTGGGCTGTATGTAAGTCTTTCATGTTAAGCTCCAATGAAATCGGGCCCCACCTTGGATGCCACGTATGTTACCTCCTCTCTGTACCTGGAAAAGTGTTTATATCTTTGAGGCGCTTGATATTAAATTAATGAGCATGGATTCTATCTAGGGAGTGGCTTTATCATTGGAGTTGGTACAGAGAGGGATATAATTATCAATCTTAAAGTTTTTTTTTAATAATCTGAATTTATTGATTATTGAAAGCAAGTTGATATCAGCTTCGTACAGCAGCATGGAAGTGTTCTGGCTGGTTAGCAACTCTGAGTCCTGAGATGGTGCCGGACACGGCCTGGGCGGGGACCACGCCTGCTTGGATGAGAAGTTATAGAATTTCTCGAAGTTCTGGACTTTCTTGAAGTTCTGGAATGTCTTGAAGTTCTGGAATGTCCCGAAGTTCTGGATGCACACGTTCAGAGTGTGATTTGAGATGTGATTCATATGTGAGTTTTCTGCACGGCACTCCACACATTCATGGCACTGTTTAAACAGATACAACCTTTCAATGATTGTTACTACACTCGTAACATTGAATCGAAAACGTCCTGCAATAATCACTCGGAGAACAGGATGATTTTGAAAAGCTTACAGTAAATCAGAATGTTCTGTAGGATTACAGTCACCACAGTTCTTAACGCATAGTTTCTGAAGATTTAGAACACATTGGCACATTGGCAATGAACTGAATAAATGAAATAACACTCTGAAACTGTTCCGTCAGTAGGCAAAACGAATAATGATATTTGAAAAAAAAAGTCTAATTTCATAAATTATGGATTCACTCAAAATGCTGGAAAGTTCTATGCTTTCTGGGAACGTGACATGAGTATTCTGAGTTATTACAGTCTTTAATGAGGATAAGAATCTAAACACAAGTCCCGATGCAGCACTTGGAAAGTATTGAATATTTTCACAATTAAACGTAATGTTTGAACGTCCCTAAGTTTCAAAATTCTTCACAGAACGTAAATTCGAGGGGCACTTGAAAAAAAAAGTCATATCGTTCACACGAAAGTTTATGTTGGTAGGACACAAGCTCAACCTACACGTTCGGAAAATTTCTATGTTCACGAAAATACAAGTTCGAATAAGTTCGAAACATAAGTTCCAACGTGGTACACAACACTCATGAAAATTCTAAGTTCTTTCAATCATCGTCGGATAACCAAGTCCCAACGCAGCACTTCAAGAAAATGACGGAGTCCCTACGTGGCACGTTAAGAAAATAACAAAGTCCAATTTGACACTCGAAGAATATAACAAAGTTCCTATGTCACTTTAAGAAAATAACAAAGTCCAGTGTAACACTCGAAGAATATGACAAAGTTCCTATGTCACTTTAAGAAAATAACAAAGTCCAATGTGACACTCGAAGAATATGACAAAGTCCCAACATGACACCTTGAGAAAATAACGAAGTTCCAACACTTGGATTTCGAAGACTTTTCAACTATAAGTTCGGCACACACAATGCTCCTCCCGTCACCCGTGTCGCAGAGATGGTGGAGCGACAGATACTGAATTCGTAGGTCGGGTGGTCCTCCTTTTATACCCGTTCGCATGGAAGTGTTTAGAACCCGGGTATTATCTACCCTTATATCTCCTGAAGTATTCGGTGGATTTCCCTGAAATCTTGACAGATTGCGTCCATAGTAATGGTTTTTATGGTGGCAGTGTCGAAATAGCGATAGTTTAGTGCAAAATGGACTTTTGTGGGTAAACTAGGACATTACCATATATGGTCACGTATAGCGTGCTCAAGGAGGTCACGTCACTCGCTGCGTACGTCATTGAGTTTGGCGGGTTGCATACCTTCCACCTCGCGCAAAGTTCAATAAACATACTTCGGACTTCTCTCGTAGCGGCGTTCCCGGTACAATATACAGGTTTGGCAGACGAGGCACGGTGTTCAGTAAAGGATATATATGGGTTTGGCGTTGAATGGCTTAAAGTTGCACATTGACGTCTTCTGCGAAAACATGCCCACATGCTAAATTGCAGGTGCAATTACCCCGATGCAGTTTGCAGTGAGCAATTCCAACTGTAAATCCTGTCAAAGATGCAATACCTCCAATTGCTGCAATTGGCATTATGGTTGCTATGCGCACCATGAAAAATGGCATGACATCCCAGCAGATTTTGGAGGACATGAAGGAGCACTATTCCTGGCAGGGTTCCCAAAAGAGTGCTTTGAGGAAAATGAGACCCCTTCCACCTGGTGGACCATTCAGCTGGATCAGGAATGGAATGAATGGAAGCCCCATCTAGCAGCGAGGACTGTCGCACTCCTCTGGAGGACTGGCAGATGAAATGAAATGATAATAAATAGTGGACGGAAAACTGGAGTAACAGGAGAAAAACCTGTTCTGTCTCACATGGAGTGAGCGGAATTTGAACCACGCAGCCCAGCGATGAGAGGCCAGCACACTGCCGCCTGAGCCACGGAGGCTCAAAAGAGTCTGTTACTAATCTGCTTATCTTTCTTTCATGTAAAAACTTCTCAAGTTTGGCAAGCAGATACACAAGCCAATCATATTGACAAAGGAGGTCACTTGACTAACGTGTGTTGGGGGTCTGAACAGTTAGTGGATCTGGTTCTGTTCCTCTCATTTAATGACATGGTGGCCATGATCGTTAAGGCGTTGAGGTCTAAATGGTCTCACGGTCGAGTCCCGTTTGTCGAAAAGAATTTCACAATCAGAATGTTGGCCGACAGCTAGGTGCTGGTATACAATTTCTAATCACTAGATTGCGTGCGAAAAGCCTGAATTAAATTCCAAACCTCTCCACAGTGCTCGTATGGACTGAGGACATACAAAGTATTTTGGTATTTCTTATCTGAGCAGTTTTTTAATTGTATTGTATGGCTCGAAGGAACTGAAAATGCTTTATGCATTTCTTGTTTAGCACTGACTCCTGTTTATATGATATGAAATGTTTTTAACTGTCAGAGATACAAGTACAGAAGCAGCAACCCAGGGGGAGAATGAGCTCGTCCCGATTCCAGTGTGGAGGATGACCATTAGCTCTAGCTATGGTTGGAAAAGGGCATTTGTTGGTCGCATTCTTGAGAGCAACATTACACAAGTTACTAGCTGTGGAACCTCAAGACAATTATGATGTATTCAACTCCAAATGCTGACATACACATTCATATTAGAGTAAGGACAACCACTAAGCATTCAAAAATATATATATATATTTCTTTTTTTGGCAGTAAAATTTACTTCTCTTGACTCCTGCCCTTTTTCGATTGAACTCTTGAATTTTCTAGCTAAGGATCTGCTTTTAAGCCTGACAAATCTTTACTTCTTGACTGATGCATTTCATCTGATTGCAAGTGAAGACATGTCTTGCATGGAGCGAGCTAGGCTAGTAGGGAAGAAGAAACTCAGAATTCTACAATGAAGTTATCAGCTGGTCAGTTGGCACCAAAACCAAGCCCATATGCAAGCACAGAGCTCTGACAGTTCTTCAAGATCTTTGCATTGCTTCTTGCTTGATTGCAAGTAAAAACTAACAGCAGTGTTTCCTGGACATTGAGAGAGCTCTTCCATGACGCTCACCTTCTGCCTACTCCTGTGCTTCCTATGGCGTAGCCTTTCAAAACTGCGTATTTTGACGACGAAACAAGGTTTGGTCCTGGTCAGCAGTCTTAGTTTGTTGTGAGAACATTTTTACTATACATTGTCATTCATCGGTTAGTTTTTGTAAAGTTGCAGTGGTAACGGCTTCTGAAAATGAAAATCCTTAGCCTATTTCCAGTCCTTCGACTGGATCAGAAATGGAATGAATGGAAGCCCCATCTAGCAGCGAGGACTGTCGCACTCCTCTGGAGCACTGGCAGATGAACTGAAATGATAATGGATAGTGGACAGGGTAAACTGGAGTAACAGGAGAAAAACCTGTTCTGTCTCACATGGAGTGAGCGGAATTTGAACCACGCAGCCCAGCGATGAGAGGCCAGCACACTGCCGCCTGAGCCACGGAGGCTCAAAAGAATCTGTTACTAATCTGCTTATCTTTCTTTCATGTAAAAACTTCTCAAGTTTGGCAAGCAGATACACAAGCCAATCATATTGACAAAGGAGGTCACTTGACTAACGTGTGTTGGGGGTCTGAACAGTTAGTGGTTCTGGTTCTGTTCGTCTCATTTAATGACATGGTGGCCATGATCGTTAAGGCGTTGAGGTCTAAATGGTCTCACGGTCGAGTCCCGTTTGTCGAAAAGAATTTCACAATCAGAATGTTGGCCGACAGCTAGGTGTTGGTATACAATTTCTAATCACTAGATCGTGTGCCAAAAGCCTGGATTAAATTCCAAACCTCTGCACAGTGCTCGTATGGAGCAAGTGCACATGACGCTGTTGATGGCGATTTGCCCGTCGGATGAGGACGTTAAGCCTTGCGAAGACCCCCTGGTGCTATTTTACAGGAGTAGGCTGTGTGCCAGCACTGGGTTTCACCCTCTCCCTTCCTACTATCCATATCACATCATTCATTTCATCCCATTAACTCTCTGATGAGGTTGACATCCAGAATGGCATCCTGATTAGTCTTGCCTCATACTCCGGACCCCGTAGAGGTATCGGAACAAGGGTTGGACATGGAAACAATTGAGTGTTCATTGGTGAAAGTAAAATGTATTTATGTGTTTGTCTGAAGTGCCACACCTAATTTTAATTCAATCTGTCCAACACCAGAGTGAAGAAGCTGTTGAAGGCATGTACTGACAGGTGAACTTACTGTTGACTTTTTCGTTACTTTATTGAAATCAAGAAGCCGAGTCCCTGTCAGCTCTTGATGAAGTTAGTGTAAAACTATAACCAATTACTCAGTAACAATCATGTGAGGAGTACAACGTTTACAGATACACCATACATTCACGGTTCAGGCTTAACTCTCTTGGAGCCAGGCGGTACTGCGAGCGCCCGCCCTTTAAATTGCCAGAGCCGATGAGATCGGCCTTTAAATATCCGTGCGGAAGTTGCCAGAGCCGATTACATCGGCCGGCTGAAAATTCTGTGATATACATACTTTTTTGGCAGTCTATAGTGACGTGCATACTTTTGTGACAACCTGTAGTAAATGGGCTAGAAGATATTGTGTGCCTGACCTTGCTTTGGAATTTCTAAGAGGGTGTTCTAGCTTTCACAAGAGTTGTTTCCTGTGTTTAGAAATACCGCTAACCGGTCAGTACAAGATTGCTCCTTGCAGTGAGTGGATTCTTGACAGCAGAATGGCAAGTAGTTCACGTGATATATTTTCAGCAGGTATTGATGACGATAAATTAATGGAATATTTGGAACAATGCGAAGTGAACGCGGATGATTTATCGGATAGCGATAGTGAATTTAGTTCAGAGAGTAGTGATGAAATTATACCAGACACGCCCCCGGGATCACCACAGCTAAAGAAAAGGCGTTTATTTGTTTCTAATGGCAGTAAGGCTACTGTGAATACTGTTGTTGATGAAACTAGTGATGACGAAGATGATGATGATGATGATGTCTCTGGAGAACATTTTGTGGAAATTTCTCCCAGTGAACCTGACAACGTCCCTCAGTCTCCTGTTTCGTTCATGGAACTTCCTGGACCTAAACATGCCCCTGCGCCTGATTCTCCGCCCATATCATACTTCAATTTATTTTTCACTTTTTCTCTGCTAAACCTTATAGTCACCGAGACCAATCGCTATGCTGACCAACTCCTTACTTGTAATGAACTGTCACCTAATTCCCGCTCTCGATGTTGGAGACGCACTACAATTGACGAAATAAGGGCGTTTATAGCTGTCATCATGAATATGGGACTAATAAGAAAACCTACCATTGTTTCGTACTGGAGTACTGTAGACCATTTCATTACCCCTTGGTTTGGTGAAATGTTCTCAAGGAATAGGTTTCAGCTTATTTTGAAATTTTTTCATTTAGTTGACAACAGTAAGCTTTCTCCTCCTGGCTCTCCAAACTACGATCCCTGTGCTCGATTCCAGCCTCTTGTAGATCATGCTAATAGGCTATTTAGACATCATTATACTCCTCATCAGCAACTTTCCATAGACGAAAGTTTAGTTGGAACTAAATGCCATACACAACTACTCCAATACATGCCGAATAAGCACCATCACAAGTGGGGGATAAAATTTTGGATGTTGTGTGATGCAGTTAGTAAGTATTGTGTTGGTTTTTATACCTACCGAGGAGCAAGATCCACTGAAGACAGAAACGAAATCAGAATTAATGGACTGGCCTACACTGTAGTGACCAAACTCATGTCCCTAGGGAATTATTTTATGAAAGGTTTTCACGTTTACGCAGATAATTATTTTACTTCAATCCCCCTTGCAAAACATTTATACTCACTTGGAACATTTATTACCGGCACTATACGAAGAAACAGGAAGGGACTACCAGATGCTGTGAAAAAGCCATTTAAATTAGTTTGTAATAAATATTTCAGACAGGGGCCAATTTTACTAGTGGGATCCAAACAGAAAAAATCTCAGAAAAATCAGGTGGTGCTTATAAGTACACGCGGAGCTGCAATAGAAACAGAAGTGCCTGCAACTGCTAGAAACATTAATCAACCCAAGAAGAAACCTAACGTGATCTTAGACTATAATCGTTATATGGGTGGCATTGATACAAATGACATGATGGTGTATTTTTATTTAGATGAACGTAGAACTTTGAAATTCTGGAAAAAAGTTGCATTCAATATAATTTCGAGAATGGTCTTAAATGCTTATTTGATGTATTTAGAAAACTGTAACGGAAAGAAAATGACTAGGCTCCAGTTCTACTCCAGTATAATTGAATCTCTGAGTACTGAATGGTTTGAGAATAGACAAAAGATTATCACGAATATTCCCGTGTGTGGCGTAAAACTTTTGTCAGTTATATTAGAAAGACGGTGCGTTGTATTTAGCTCTCCGCAACAGAGAAAGAGGTCGCGAACTGTGTGCATCAAGTGCGATAAAGGCCTGCATACTAAATGTGCAGCTCTTCATAAATGCCCTAAATAAACAAAATATATTTAAACTTCTACTTGAACAAAAAACAGAGATTTTATATGACGTTGCGTTACGCTTTCTATTGTTCCTATTAGTGTTAGTGATAAGTGATTAGTGTTAGTGATAAGTGATTAGTGTTAGTGTAAATAACCTTAAGTGCTTCAACAGTGGTCACAAACTTTGAACAACATTATATAGCGGTGACGAGTCTTCTTATCAAAAATTTTCGGTGAGTAAATTTATTTTGTCATTTTCCTTCTTTTTTACTAGTGACATAGTAAATTTGTGTTTGCATTTTTTGTTTTTCTTTTTCTCGTTCAGAGCAATTATTCTGTTCATAAATGAATTTTCTATCATTACGTAAATGCCGGTCCCCACGGGTCAAGTGTAGTGTGCCTGCCTCTCACTCGGAGGTCATGGGTTCGATTCCCGGACAGGTGAACGGTTTTTACCTGGGTCTGAGTGTTGGTTCAAGGTCCACTCAAACTAAGTGATGACAATCGAGGAGAGATCTTAGGCTAAGAGAGCTACCTTGGTCTAGAAAACCATGAATAATGAACGAGAGAATTCGTGTCACTGACCATGCGTCACCTCGTAAACTGCAGGTTTTCGGACTGAACAGCGGTCGCTTAGTAGACCAAGGCCCATCAGGGCTTTAGTGCCATAGATGTTTTAATTACGCATATTGTATTGTACTGTATTGTAAGATGTTTTTAAAAATAGATACTGAAACAGAAAACTAGAAAAGGGGATTTCCGATAAAATAAAAACTATAATCTCAACTATTATTTTTTACTTTTTAATAACTCAGAACTATTTTTATATAATCTACACCACATATATAAAATTTATCTTAAGTGTTTGCCATACATCGATATATACATGAATGTTATCGGTGAGTAAAATTGTCTTATTTTCATTAGGGACATACGTTTGAATTTTAATTTTTTATATTTTTATTTTTCGCGTTCAAAATAATTATTTTATAGAATTATATTTGGAAATAAATTCTGCATTTAGTCGTATATTCTTTTGTATCTTAGATGATATTTTCAAAGTAGATATTGAGAGAGAAAGTGCAAAAATGTTTTTCTCTTCCTAAAAGTAAACATTATCGACAACCATAATATCAACAATAATACTTTTTAATTATTTATATCACTCTAAATCAGTTGTTTATTTTATGTAGTCGACGTGTAGAAAATTTCTTGCCGGTATTTGACATACACCGGTAGATATACGCGAATGTTAAAATGCACGTAATTCTACTAAAAACGGCCTGGCACTTTACAGTAGTAGAGTGCAGGCGGAGCTCTGGCCTCTTCCAGCTGCTAGTGAGCGGCCGATCAGATCGGCTCCTGGCTCCAAGAGGGTTAATATCTAATATTGTTAGCGCACACAAACACCTATGTGATGGTTGTGCTGCATAGTGAAAAAATAGCTGAACCATGAGATAGCTTCTGAAATGTTAATGGACTGATGACACACTGCACACTACGCTCAATCCACACACCACTACAACTGCAATTAGCAAGAAACAGCTGAGAGCTCCTACTTTAATATTCGCAGGCATCATATTAGCAGTTTTTGCATTATTCAATTCAGATGGAATGACAGGCCCCAAAACTTTTGAAATAAATGTCTCTGCATTATAAGCCAAAATAGCCACTTTTGTGAGAGATGAGAGCAGCAGCTGCAGTCCATTGTTTGATCCAGTTTAGACCAGGTGTGTAAGGGGTGCATGCATATTTATAAAGTTCTTTCCAAACACAGTTCCATTGCAGTCAGATGGACAGTTCCACAGTTCATGCATACAAGTGCCTTGTTTTATTATTGTATTATGGAAAGTGACAGCAGCCAACAATACACGTGACACCAAAGACAATGAACTGCATGTTGGAAAGAACTAGACTATTGTGTATTGTGGGATGAACAAAGTAAAGAAGAGCATTGTTTGTTCCATGCTGCCCTCCGGAGCAGTGGACCTGGGGCACCTGTCTCGTGGTAACGTACTGCATGACCCAGCTAGCCTACCACAATGCTTGGAATGCACACAACGGCCCGTAAAGGCACGGGCATCCACGTGGTGTTGTGGAAACTTTGTTATTCGCACACTAAGGAAAACACACTTCGACTAGACAGTGTAGATGTCACTAAACGCTTGCATGGATGTTTGCTTTTGTGATTATGAATTCATACACAGAATACTTTTCACCTGTGCACCAGTAAACTTCCACTGAAATTTTTCAAACCTATACAATCAGGGTAGAGAGACCTCTGTTTACACTGTGTTGACAGCAGAGGAGTGTTCCTGCTTCACAGTGGCTATAGACAGACTGGTGTTGACAGTAGGGGAGTGTTCACTGCTTCATAAAGGCTATAGACAGGCTGGTGTTGATAGAGGAGTGTTCACTGCTTCATAAAGGCTATAGACAGACTGGTGTTTACAGTAGAGGAGTGTTCACTGCTTCATAAAGGCTATAGACAGACTGGTGTTGACAGCAGAGGAGTGTTCCTGCTTCACAGTGGCTATAGACAGACTGGTGTTGACAGTAGAGGAGTGTTCACTGCTTCATAAAGGCTATAGACAGGCTGGTGTTGACAGTAGGGGAGTGTTCACTGCTTCATAAAGGCTATAGACAGACTGGTGTTGACAGCAGAGGAGTGTTCCTGCTTCACAGTGGCTATAGACAGACTGGTGTTGACAGTAGAGGAGTGTTCACTGCTTCATAAAGGCTATAGACAGACTGGTGTTGACAGTAGGGGAGTGTTCACTGCTTCATAAAGGCTATAGACAGACTGGTGTTGACAGTAGAGGAGTGTTCACTGCTTCATAAAGGCTATAGACAGACTGGTGTTTACAGTAGAGGAGTGTTCACTGCTTCATAAAGGCTATAGACAGACTGGTGTTGACAGCAGAGGAGTGTTCCTGCTTCACAGTGGCTATAGACAGACTGGTGTTGACAGTAGAGGAGTGTTCACTGCTTCATAAAGGCTATAGACAGACTGGTGTTGACAGTAGAGGAGTGTTCACTGCTTCACAGTGGCTATAGACAGACTGGTGTTGACAGTAGAGGAGTGTTCACTGCTTCATAAAGGCTATAGACAGACTGGTGTTGACAGCAGAGGAGTGTTCCTGCTTCACAGTGGCTATAGACAGACTGGTGTTGACAGTAGGGGAGTGTTCACTGCTTCATAAAGGCTATAGACAGGCTGGTGTTGATAGAGGAGTGTTCACTGCTTCATAAAGGCTATAGACAGACTGGTGTTTACAGTAGAGGAGTGTTCACTGCTTCATAAAGGCTATAGACAGACTGGTGTTTACAGTAGAGGAGTGTTCACTGCTTCATAAAGGCTATAGACAGACTGGTGTTGACAGTAGAGGAGTGTTCACTGCTTCATAAAGGCTATAGACAGACTGGTGTTGAGTGTAGAGGAGTGTTCACTGCTTCATAAAGGCTATAGACAGACTGGTGTTGACAGTAGAGGAGTGTTCACTGCTTCATAAAGGCTATAGACAGACTGGTGTTGACAGTAGAGGAGTGTTCACTGCTTCACAGTGGCTATAGACAGACTGGTGTTGACAGTAGAGGAGTGTTCAATGCTTCACAGTGGCTATAGACAGACTGGTGTTGACAGTAGGGGAGTGTTCACTGCTTCATAAAGGCTATAGACAGACTGGTGTTGACAGCAGAGGAGTGTTCCTGCTTCACAGTGGCTATAGACAGACTGGTGTTGACAGTAGGGGAGTGTTCACTGCTTCATAAAGGCTATAGACAGGCTGGTGTTGATAGAGGAGTGTTCACTGCTTCATAAAGGCTATAGACAGACTGGTGTTTACAGTAGAGGAGTGTTCACTGCTTCATAAAGGCTATAGACAGACTGGTGTTTACAGTAGAGGAGTGTTCACTGCTTCATAAAGGCTATAGACAGACTGGTGTTTACAGTAGAGGAGTGTTCACTGCTTCACAGTGGCTATAGACAGACTGGTGTTGACAGTAGGAGTGTTCACTGCTTCATAAAGGCTATAGACAGACTGGTGTTGACAGTAGAGGAGTGTTCACTGCTTCATAAAGGCTATAGACAGACTGGTGTTGACAGTAGAGGAGTGTTCACTGCTTCATAAAGGCTATAGACAGGCTGGTGTTGATAGAGGAGTGTTCACTGCTTCATAAAGGCTATAGACAGATTGGTGTTGACAGTAGAGGAGTGTTCACTGCTTCATAAAGGCTATAGACAGACTGGTGTTGACAGTAGAGGAGTGTTCACTGCTTCATAAAGGCTATAGACAGGCTGGTGTTGATAGAGGAGTGTTCACTGCTTCATAAAGGCTATAGACAGACTGGTGTTGACAGTAGAGGAGTGTTCAATGCTTCACAGTGGCTATAGACAGACTGGTGTTGACAGTAGAGGAGTGTTCACTGCTTCACAGTGGCTATAGACAGACTGGTGTTGACTGTAGAGGAGTGTTCACTGCTTCACAGTGGCTATAGACAGACTGGTGTTGACAGTAGAGGAGTGTTCAATGCTTCATAAAGGCTATAGACAGATTGGTGTTGACAGTAGAGGAGTGTTCACTGCTTCACAGTGGCTATAGACAGACTGGTGTTGACAGTAGAGGAGTGTTCACTGCTTCATAAAGGCTATAGACAGATTGGTGTTGACAGTAGAGGAGTGTTCACTGCTTCATAAAGGCTATAGACAGACTGTTGTTGACAGTAGAGGAGTGTTCACTGCTTCACAGTGGCTATAGACAGATTGGTGTTGACAGTAGAGGAGTGTTCACTGCTTCACAGTGGCTATAGACAGACTGGTGTTGACTGTAGAGGAGTGTTCACTGCTTCATAAAGGCTATAGACAGATTGGTGTTGACAGTAGGAGTGTTCACTGCTTCACAGTGGCTATAGACAGACTGGTGTTGACAGTAGAGGAGTGTTCAATGCTTCACAGTGGCTATAGACAGACTGGTGTTGACAGTAGAGGAGTGTTCACTGCTTCACAGTGGCTATAGACAGACTGGTGTTGACAGTAGAGGAGTGTTCAATGCTTCACAGTGGCTATAGACAGACTGGTGTTGACAGTAGAGGAGTGTTCACTGCTTCACAGTGGCTATAGACAGACTGGTGTTGACAGTAGAGGAGTGTTCACTGCTTCACAGTGGCTATAGACAGACTGGTGTTGACAGTAGAGGAGTGTTCAATGCTTCACAGTGGCTATAGACAGACTGGTGTTGACAGTAGGGGAGTGTTCACTGCTTCATAAAGGCTATAGACAGACTGGTGTTGACAGTAGAGGAGTGTTTACTGCTTCATAAAGGCTATAGACAGACTGGTGTTGACAGTAGGGGAGTGTTCACTGCTTCATAAAGGCTATAGACAGACTGGTGTTTACAATAGAGGAGTGTTCACTGCTTCATAAAGGCTATAGACAGACTGGTGTTTACACTGTGTTGACAGTAGAGGTATGTTGTTATTCTTAAGGGCAATGGTCTTGTTCTGCTCCAGAAAAATGTCATGATTTTTTTTCTTTTTTTTTTCATTTCGTTATTCTTCCATTTGCTTCAGTCAGTAGGAACTGAATTATGAATGTTTGTTAGAATCAGTAGTGATGTGGACTGCGCAAAGTCTGTACTAGGTCGCGAGCAGTTGTCTGTGTCCTTGCTCGCTACCGTACATCTCTGGCATCCATGCAGAAGAAATCTGCATAGCAGTCTTCAGCCTTGGTCCTTGTGTCACCACTTGAAGAGAGCTGCAGTCATTGAATGTGTCCACTCGCCTTTGGTTTTCTTTTTTGACAGAATATTCCAACTGTTTGATTAACATTAGTACCTGAAGAACTGATCAGCAGCTTTATCTTTATTCATTAAGAATAAAATACAGTAAAATATTACACTTTCACTGACACACACCATCGTGTGAACTGTTTGTCGCAACTAGTCTACCGGCGCTGTGCAGTCTCGTTATGGGATTGAGAACCTCGGTTTATGGTAACTCTGATTGAAATGGTAACTGGATGAATTGTAGCTGTGTATGAAAACTCTTAAAGTGTTCAACAACTTTGTGCTTTGTTTAGTCTAAAAAACCACACATTATTCACATGAACTGACCAGCTTGAGACTTGCCAGAACTGTAAGTGTTTTCATCAGCTGACCTAGTCTCCACCCTTTTACTGTGTTTCCTTCCTTTTTTATAGTAGAGAATTTTTAATATTTACATTCAAAATTACATAAGAGTAGATAAAGTAAACCTTGATTATCTTTCATAATGAATGAAGAGGGCAGGTTGGCTTGTCTGAAAGTTTCTTCTGAAATTAACTATCTAAAGTTCCTTCCAATTCTCTGAAGTAAAATGCTCTAGAAACTGTATGAGAGGACAGTCTCGCCACTGTCCATGGATTTAAAGATAAAAATTTCATTGTTCCGTATTGAAAAGTATCACAGTTAAAATTGAAATAATAAATAAAGAGGTTCAACCTATTCAATACAAAAGAGTAAGAAATGCAGTGATTAAATTCTTATTTAATAAAAAGTAGAAGTGGTACCGGTTTCGACCCTAGTCCAGGTCATCATCAGCCGATTAAAACATGAAAAACAATGCATAGGATTCAGAATTTTACAGTGTCTACCCCTGTCATTTTTATTATCGCCTCTTCTACTGATCCGGAGTGAACTTGATCTTTTATTTTCTTTTTCCTATGCATTGTTTTTCATGTTTTAATCGGCTGATGATGACCTGGACTAGGGTCGAAACCGGTACCACTTCTACTTATTATTAAATAAGAATTTAATCACTGCATTTCTTATTCTTTTGTATTGAATAGGTTGAACCTCTTTATTTATTATTTCAATTTTAACTTCCATGGAGTTTTCAAATCGTCTAACTCACTGAAGCTGAACTGGTAATGCTACGCTCGGTAGGCTGGCCTCAACACCCAATTCGGCTCATAGATGGGAATGTCATATCTTGCCTTTATAATGCTCTCAGGTACATAAAATTTTAGCTGAGATTGTTTAAAAAATGGATCTGATGATTGGTTAATTGAGAGATGGATAATCAAGGTCTGTTGGTGGTTTGTAGAATTATTGTTGTGTTATGTTAATGAGTTGCTCACCAGAACAAATTATACCACTTTTGCTTTCCGGTTGGTTGTTTCAGCCTAATCCTGGCAAGCATTTCAGTGCCTTATCCATTGTAGTCAAATGTCGTTCTGCTCTTTCTCAGGGACAAACTGTTACCATAGTCACATTGCTTGTTAGTGATAGTGATGTTTATCATATTGTTATATTTATGAACATTGTTAAGATGAGCTGTTTTGTATATTATATTGTTTGTGTTATGCAGTACTATTATTTTTGTTATCTGACTAGGCTGAGAGGTACATTGCAATTTTTGTAAACAAATCTCTCCTTGGAGAGAATTCTGTTCCATTTCCTTATTGCTGTGAGAGAGAGAGACAGACAGACATTACTGGGATAATGTCGCTTATTGTTAGCGTCTTCAAATATATCAATAGGTTATTTGTTGAAAAATTCTGTAAATATGGATTTGGCTTGTGTGCATAGCTTTCGTACTTTATGGATGGACGCATTGTTCTGGTTTTATCTGGCATCTCAAATAATTTTCAGTGTACTTCTCCAAAAGAGTATCTTACTTAGACATCCATTAGCAAGTGGTGTTTTCCCTCCATAATTCTGGTTTTGTGTGTTTATTTAACATACTAGTGACACTGATACCTCCCAGTATTTATTAGCCCCCATCTTGCTCACCGATTCTTACTTACCACCACTAAACATTCCTTTCTCTGTGACGATTCTCATTCTCCTTCTGCGATATCGTGTTTTTAAGTGCCGAATCATCCTAGAAGTATTTCTGCTGATGTATTATACTTCTTTTGAACAAACAACAAAGTAGGCTATGCTATGTGGCATCTCTTCGAAATAACCTACATCCACGACTTATGTTACGTTTTGGACATTGTCTTAAAGTTGTCGTGTACAATTACACTTTGCACAGTGATATACTGAAGTCCCAAATTATGATGCAAATACTGTATAACTTTTGTCACCATAATGTTGGTAAACACAAGCAATGGTCAAATGGATATTGAATGGTGGGTCTGATAAATTATGGTCGTTTCTTGACACGTATTTATACTTGGCACTAACAACATTCCGGTAGGCACAGGCTGCCCATCACTACTGTAGTTTCTAGAAATTGCTCTCAAAGTAACAGAGACTCTTTTCATTAGGGTGGGAGGCTCTTACAAACAAACCTTTTCATTTTAGGTTTATTGGATGTACAAATGAACTAAAACAAATTATAAACATAGTCCCACCTTTAATTTAATGTTTAAAAGAAATAAAATGTGATAGTTTCATGCTAATTCAG
This sequence comes from Anabrus simplex, assembly GCF_040414725.1. NCBI lineage: Eukaryota > Metazoa > Arthropoda > Insecta > Orthoptera > Tettigoniidae > Anabrus > Anabrus simplex. Next base: position 2,765,651 of record NC_090271.1, read on the forward strand.
TAAAAATTTTATTAATGCAAATTCAATTTAATATTTAAAAAGTATTAATTAAAATTACTACAAACAAAAATGATTCCAAGCTACTTTAGCTGCTCTACAAGTTGTGTAATCAGTGTATGAGTTGTCCAAGCATCTCGTTCCTTGCTACAGATAGAATGTAGAGAAAATATTTATCCTTTTTTTCTAAAATGATACATTTGAGAGTAATAATACAGACTCACTTCGTTGCAAAACGATTACCGTAGCTGTACATCTTGTCCACAAAGCTAACTAATAAAGTGGTGTTGCTTTAAACCTTTTTTCTCCTTCAAAGTTTTGTCACCAGTAGCAAAGTAGAAGAATTTTCTGAGAAAATAAAACCAAATATTTCATTTGGGTTCTATATACTAGTGAAATGCTTGCACAGCAGTGAACAGTGTTTCGAAAGCCTCTACATTCTCTGTGTATTTTGACCATCCCTAGTGTGTGAAGAATTTTATGGCAAGAGATTTAAGAAGTGGATCAACAATTTCCGAATCTTGTATCTCCCAAAGAGGAGGGGGTAATGACAGACCTACACTCAACAAACCACCGAATTGTTGGTATTTCTATTATTGTGTTTACTGTTAGTATGAGCCACACACTGAACAGCTACTCTTGTGACAAAGCACTAGAATGCTCATCATTTCCAGTAAATGCCAAATGGCTGCAGTCGCATCAACTCCTGAAAGGTTGTGTTCCACAGTTCACCACTGGTCGCACATCTGTGCATACATTTAAATTAATTCTTCGTTATATTCCAAGAAAACCTTGTAATCCTTGTGTAACATTGAATTCTCTACTTGTAACTGAGTGATAAAAATGAAATGATTGTCGGTTATTATGCTAGTCTCTCTCTCTCTCTCTCTCTCTGTAGCCAGTTGATAATCATGGTAGAGCTGGTTTAATGTTATGTAGAAGTACGAGGTACTGCTAAAACTCCATAATCTCACAGTTGTTTGTAATTTCCCTTCCTACTCATCAAAGTGGTGCTACTTTTGTAGTTGACATTGTTGTTTTGCGCTGTTTGCTGATTTAGGGCTTTACAATATTGTGAAGTTATATTTGTAAATTGTTTATTGAATATATATTTTAAAATACTACTACAAAGCTAATTTTCTTTTGGTTATTGTCTTGTCTTCCTTCACAAGAAATTCCTTCTCTGTGAGGCTACTGCTATCAAAAGGAGCAATCTTCCGTTGTTGTTGGGAGCAGAAGTTGGTTTGCAATTGATATTTTTGATCGTAAACATTCAGCTAATACTGTACCTTTTAGAGAGTAGTCAAGTATTTTGTATGTAACAGTGATCTTGTTCATTAATATAATGTTAGAGATTGTTGCGTTTGATAGCAAGTACTGGAATTTTGAGGATATTGTGCCAGTTGACAGCAACATACATGGAAATTGCTCTTTCTGCTGCTACTGTATGCTACAGTAGTCCTGCGACTATCCGTCCGAGGGTCAGGTGGTCAGTACTGTACCAGGAAATTATTAGGGGGCCAGAGCATGGGAAGGATCTCAGGTAGTGTTCGGTTTCTTATTGGAGCAGGTACAGAGATGGATAGTATCGCAGGGCGAATAATAGATGATAACATCTTTTTGACAATATTTATTAAAAATATTCATGAAAATCACCCTGCAGTTGAAACTTCAAACTCAAATTTCCAGCCAATATTTTCAAAAATGCAAAATAAAATATCGATGATGTTGTATGTTGTATGTCCAAAATAAATATCACTTTCTTAGAGATCGTAAACACCCTACAGTTCATCTAATATGGATTTAAATACCAAAATAACACTTTGCACCTTGAATTTCATTAAGTCCATCACTCATGATGCAAGCCTACAGTTTTTCTAATACTTTTGAACATAATATTAACACACACTTTCATGAATAAGTTGATAGTTCAAATAAATAAAAAATATTTGATCACTTGCTGTATGCTCCTACAGTTCACCTAAGTTGAAAAATAAAATACAGCACTTGCAAACCCTGGAGTTCTTCTAGATGAAATTATTTCAAGTTATAAAAGATTTTAGAAAGGAATTTACAGTTCGAGAACAAAATATGAAGCATTCTTGAATTATTATGAATAGCAAGCTGAAATTCATACGAAGCATTTTACTGTTGTTGGAGCACTATGATTAACTGAGTGCTTTGTTAAAAGTCAGTTAGTGTATGTATGTATTTATTAATGAACAAAACAGGCGTTCATCCCCGAATACATGTTCACAATAATAATAAATAACTAAATAACTAATAAGATTAATAAACGTAGTCCAACCTAAGCCACCCCTCTCCACCATATACAAAATAAAATAAAATGAAATGAACAATAACGCCCCGGTTCTATACCAGAACCAACTCCATCTACACCAGTTCACAACAGCCTGGTCAATGTTTACATTCTACTGCTGGTGTTACAACTTCCTGCTTGTTATCACTCACACGTACGCAACCTTCTTGCTTCAGCATTTTCATCACCTCTATTGTTCCCTGACCTACTCCAAAATAAGCTACCACAGCAACATTACCAGATTGCATTCCAAACCAGCCATAACACTAACATAGCTTTCAATCTTTCAGATTCCACCTCCTATAGTAAAAGGCTAAATAATAACAACAATATTCCGTCATTGCATTCCAATCCATCATACCACAGCTTATACCAATCCGCGTTAACATTGCTTCCTTTCATTTCATTCCGCCATAACACTCCATAATAACAAATACCAATCACTCATATACCAACACCTCTCCAACATCATATCTCTTTCTCCTCTCCATACAAACAAACCAAAATTTACAAAATGATAATAAACTCACCTCTCTCCAGCTCCAAAAAATTAAATACTCATACCAGACACCAATACAATAATACCACCTCCCAACTCCCACGAAATCAGCCATAAATAAACCATCTCAATACCAAACCATACATCACCTAATCGTAAATACTAAGCCTTCAATACTTCCAACACCACATTTCAGCAATACAACACCAACTCCACATTATATACCACCTCTACTTGTATCACCACTTCTCCCACACCACATTCCAACGATATAACACTTATCCAACACCACATTTACCACCACTCCTCCAACTCCAAATATCAACAATAAATATACCACTTCTCCATTACCACATTTCAGCCTTCACAAATAAATACCCTCATAACCTAATAAACAACACCAACTCCACAACATATACCACCTCTACTTATATCACCACTTCTCTCACACCACATTGCAACGATATAACACTTCAACCCTGTAACATATCATAACACTTCATAAATTAATCATAACATATAATCATAAATACCAAGCCCTCAATATTTTCCGACACCACATTTCAGCAATACAACACCAACTCCACCCCTTATACCACCTCTACTTCTTCTACCATTACACTCACCTTCTACCATCCACCATCTTATACCACCACTTCTCCAACACCACATTTCAACCCTATAACATATCATAACTTATACATCACTTCTCCATCACAACATTTCAGCCCCCAAATAACACATAATCATAAATACCAAGCCCTCAATATTTTCCAACACCACATTTACCACCACTCCTCCAGCTCCAAATATCATCACCACATTTCAGCCTTCACAAATAAATACCATCATAACCTAATAAAATTACCTCTCCATCTTCAAAAATTTCGGCAATGAATAACAAATACCAATCACTCATATAATCCAACTCCACAACACCACCTACATCTCTTACTTCTTCGCCAATCCTGCCCTTTATTTCTTCTTTCTATAAAGAGCCGCCAACCTGGCCCTCAATTCTCTATCTCTCTGCTCGACATTTCGGCCCCTGCTCAGATCTCGGGTCAGATCGAGCTTCTGCCCGAGCCTCTTACCCTGCTCTTCACTTACTTCACTGCATACACTTCCCTTACTTCTCTCTTCCCTGCAAATAGTCACATTCTCACTTGGCCTCTCTACCCGCACTTCTTCACTCCGAACACTGCTATCGGTCACTTTATCACTGGACACCTCCCCCTGCCTCTCTTCACACGGTACACTGTTACTTCTTGTATTTTGCCTATCCTCTCCACTAATCGCTGTACCACTCCCTTTTTCTTCAGCCCGCTTTGACTTCATCTCTAAGTCCATCCTCAGCACACTGCTATTCGTATTTCGCCTCACTTGCCTACAGTTTATTGCACTACTCTCCTTTTCTCCCTCTTGTTTTAACTTCAATTCTAAATCCATCAATCTATCCACAGACCAGATTCTCTTCCAATTCCTGTCTGACACCACTAAATTTTGACCTCTGACAGTTGCCCTCAGCCCCTGTTTTACAGCCACCATCTTGTGTTTTCTGAGTAGCCTCTCATTTCTGATCGCGTCACTTCCCACGTCTCTCCTTATCCATATTTTATCCCTCTGGACATTTCCCGCATTTGCTAACACAATATCCGCCATCAACGTTGAAAACAATTGAACCTTTATAGGCCTATTGCCTCTAGTTCTCCCCACTCTCTGCACATCGTCAATATCCACTTCACTAAAATTTATTTTCATTTTTCCCTGTATTAGGTCCACTACTTTATAAGTAGTAATTACTTTGACTTCACACGTCTCCTCAGGCACTCCATAAATAAACAAGCACTTCTTCCTTCTATCTAAAGTATTCGCTTCCACTTCTACTTTCAGCTTTAAATTCTCCTCTTCAAGTCGCCCTACTTTTTCCCTTAATGCTACCACTTCCCCAATGTTATTTCTCACCTGTGCTGCTATGTCGTCCGTTTTTCCTCTTATCCATACTTCCATTTTTTCAATCTTACTGGACTGTTCTTCAATCATCTCTTTTATCTGCCCGAAAGGGCAAACTTCTGTCAACACCTCTCGTACAGCTCTTTTGATTGCGTCCATATTTTCTCTTTCCTCATTTCTCCTAGATGACGGGCCTGGGTTCATCTCGACTCCCCCAATACATAATAAAATTATAATCACTGCTGCCGATAACAATAGTTCTCCTTTCCTCTCCATATCCATTTTACACCCAACTGGCTTCTTTTCTTCCTTCTTCATTTTCCTTTGCCATCTTCCTATCGTCGCTCTGTAAGTCAGTTAGTGGAATTACTCACTCAAAATATGAGATGATCACCTGGTGATGTGCTGTCCTGCGGCTTGGTAGCTGGAACTTTCTGCAGCGTGCAGCCAAGGCTCGAACTCAGCACCAGCAGCGTGAGATACCACGTTAATATCCCTCGCCGACGTCCCTCGATGGGTACCACGATCGAAGAAACCACGTTAATATCCCTCGCCGACGTCCCTCGATGGGTACCACGATCGAAGAAACCACGTTAATATCCCTCGCCGACGTCCCTCGATGGGTACCACGATCGAAGAAACCACGTTAATATCCCTCGCCGACGTCCCTCGATGGGTACCACGATCGAAGAAACCACGTTAATATCCCTCGCCGACGTCCCTCGATGGGTACCACGATCGAAGAAACCACGTTAATCCCACGCTGGAAATGACGTTCGATGCAGCAGAATCTCACAAGAAGACTTTGCCAAGATTTCCGATGTTCTTTGAGATAATGACAATTGGCACTATACAGCTCTCAATTATCATTAAGATTAGTATCATACACTGACACAAGTCTCAATGCACAGTTCGTATTCTCACGTTTGATTTACGGTGATGAATACGTGACCTAGAATATCACAGTCTATGCCACAGTATGATTCGTAAGTCGAGTTAATGAAGTAATGACTTACAGTCGTTTTCAAAACGGAAAACACAGTTTTTCACATACACAGTTTATAGAATAAGGATTGAACACTGTCCCAGTTCATAATAGTCACTGATTTTGTCTTAGGTTCGACCGCAGAATAATCATCACAGTCCATAAAACACTTGAAAAAAATGCCACTAATAACAGTCTCTGGACTAATAATGTTCATAAATTAAGAAGATTTTATGACTGAATTTGCATACCGGTACGACTTAATATTGTCATAAAAACTTCTTTAGTTTCTCGTAGTGGTGATGGAAATTTCGAGAGAATACACGAAAAAATAGTCACATTTAGCCTTGTTATTTTGTGAATAGTGGAATAGTATCTCACACAGTCCACAATTGTACTAGCATAGGAGAAATGTGTCTCAGAATCATTAAAATGGTCACAAATTAGAAGTTTATTTTATGACATGCAATGTCTTAGAATATTGTCACAGTCAATGATAAAGTTCAGAGTAACGTGAAAATGACAAAGTCCACAATATCGTTTACTGATAAATGAAATACTTGACACTTCAATTCGCTATTTCTATTGTAACTTCACTCGGTTAACGCACTCGTAAATGTTATATAATGATGATTTTGTCGGTGAAAATTTTTATAACACTTCATTCGTCACGACGCTGTAGAAACTTTACTTGCGACGTGTTCGCACAATTTCAGATTGTTCGAATGTGACTTCTACGTCCTCGCAGATCGCGAAGGAGCATACTGTCCTTCTGTCATAATCGCAGAACACACTTGCTATACGCTCGGTTCATTGACCTATTTATACCTAGCTGCAGGCAGCACTCTGAATCAGGTGATGAAGGGGTGATAATCATAATCTATTAGCTTCATTTCCGTATTGATTGCTACTACAACATAAAAATAATTTAGAAGCCTCCACCTTATCAATACAATATTTATTTACTATAATGCAGTAAATTCAGTACCGGTTTCGACCCCTATGGGGTCATCCTCAGCTGACACACATTAAATTGGTTTCAAAAAACATCACATGTAAGACATTACACCTTCATACAACTGACCCAATTAAGCCAAACATTAAAAAGTTGCTTATTAAAATAGTAAATGGATCTTTTTCTTTGGCTTAAAAAGTACTTTTTATGTGAGGCATATCACCTCATTGTGCCTAATCTATTGAACATCAAATGAAGTTTACACTTGTTTACACTAGTGTTTGTAAAATTGTTACATATTTACAGCATTTATCGTCTTTAAGAATATGTATACATAAAAAGTTTTAGACCCGATGTAACAGGCCGGTTAAAAATGGATGAAATGGTAAAAACAAATAAAATGGGTCCAATTTTTTTGTTCTAATTTGTACTGTTTGTTATTGCTGCATTGTACTTGTAAATTGGTAAGTACACGATGTATATATGCTAAAGTTGAGCCTTATAATTGTTTTTCATTCGTTCCAATTTTCCTTGATTACTGCTAGTATGCAGGTGATGAAGTTATCTTGGTATACAGATGCTGTTGTGAAGAATTGCGTGTGCCATTATTAAGTTAAATCGTGCCTATTATGAGCTGAATTTCATTTGATATGCCGTACATCTTGAAGTAAGGTTTAAATTATGTCGAGGTTAGCCAATGTACATTTGTTCTGGTGATAGCGTGAGGGCTTCTTTTATGTTGTAGAATATGATATCTGTAAGTAGAAATAGTTTGTATAAGACACGGCGTGTAATAGGCTGTGAAGAGTGAGTTGTGCATTAAGGTACTTACGTTGAATGTTGGCACTGTGTGCGCTGCACGTCTGCACATCGAGATCTCTTACGTGTTATTCTGGGGCTGTAGTTCGCGGCTGCGGAGGAGAGGTTTGGAGGGATGGGTGGAGCGCCTGTGGAGGGAGCGGGGCTAGAGTAGGGGAAGTCTTTAAGTGGTTCATTTGTTTGTGTGAGTTGTTGTTTCTTAATTCTTTTCAAATAATAATTTTTTAGAAGGGGAATGACTGTATCGAAAAGAATGTTGGTTTTTTCTGTGATTTCATTTAAGTTGAAATTTCTTAAGAAATACAACAATAAACATAGACACACCAACCAAACCCGGAATATACAAAAAAAGACAAACCGAATTTGGCTTAAAGAAGAGATTAAATTCATGTACAGGAAGAAACAACATCTTAACACACAGTTGTACGAGACACACCTGAAAGCTTCACGCGACTTACCAGACACTTATTGGAACAACTTTCAACAAATAATCAATGAAAAAATAGCAAATATAGCCATACAAAAACAGAATACATTAAATAAAAAACTAAATGTATTAAAACAATCACAGGACCAGCATACACGCAATCACACACCCAATAGACAACACTTGACTAGATCTACTGAAAATGACCAGCATGTATTCCATCCACCAATGAAAAATCTAACTAGTACAGTATTTAATGAAACAGAATCCATTATACTGAGCAAGGGGCCCAAACACAATTGGAGAAATGACTCAGTATTTCAAAATATTACTACCATCATCACTGAAACCGAAAATGCCATAAACAAAATACCCCAGAAACAATTAGATATGAAATTAGATGTGAAATTTTAAAAAACATTACCGCAATATATTAACAGAATCAGTAAAGAGAACAACAAGCAAGACACCATGAACCACATACAACTCAAAAAACCTCAAAAACAAAATTCAACAAAATAATTTATTAATAACTAAAGCAGACAAAGGTAACACAACAGTTATCATGGATGAAGATGAATACATAACTAAAACCAAAACTTGCTTCCAAGATGAAACCTTCCAAACTAAAAACAAAGATCCCACCAATTGCATTCAAAAAAACTAAAAAAATTTACTGAAAAACATCTGTTTCCTGTTAAATGAACAGGAAACTACAAAACTAATTACAATGAACCCAGGACTACCTACTGCTAAAGCATACCCAAAAATTCATAAAGATAAAATTCGCATGAGGCCTATAATAAACTATAGACCAAGTCCCACCTATAAATTATCACAATTCATACGAAGATTTCTTAAAAAGCATTATGTGTTCCAAGCCAAGAAAACCATAAAAAACTCAATAGAATTCTGCAACATTACCAAAAACATAAAAATAGAACAGCACCATACATTAGCATCGTATGACATAACAAATATGTACCCCAACATACCTACACAAAAAACCATACAAATCATAGAATCAATCTCAAAAATCATAGCAAGCTCAGTAAGTTAGAAATAGAAGAATTCATAAAATTATTACACTTTGCCATCAACAATAATTACTTTAAATTTCACGATACCATATACCACCAAAAAGGATTACCCATGGGATCGCCAACATCAGGTGATGAAAATCATTTTTCGTCTGTATTGAAAGTTTTATAAACTGTATATAGGATAATATGTTTTGTTTATTTCCACCTATTCAATACATTACAAGATGTTGGCATTTACTTTAAAACATTATTCAGATGAGACATGTTTCGCCTCCTACTGTGAGGCATCCTCAGTCATTATCAAAAACCTTATTATTTTACCAGGCATCTGGTTAAAGATATTCAAAAATGTGTTTGATGATTATAAGAGAGGTAAGATTTACGTTTGTTATAAACATGTTCATGAAGTAACTAAAAATCTAATATATTGATAAAAACATATGTAGTTCTGTGTTGAATAGGACTTGTTTGATTGTACTATAGTAAAAGAAGGTGGCTTGAAGCCGTAGTCATTAATAGATGTCTAATACATAGTGGAAGGCATAAAATATCAGTTCTATGAGAATATACATTACATTCAATTGATACTAAAAACTAGTGGATTCATAGGTAGTACATATAAAATGTTCAATGAAATAACTAAAGATCTAATAAAATGATAAACACATATGTAGTTCTTTGTTGATTAGGACATCGTATGATAGTACGGCTTAAAGCCGTAGTCATTAATAGATGTCTAATACATAGTGGAAGGCATATGAAATCAGTTCAATGAGAATATATAATACAATCAATTGATACATAAAAACTCTTAGATTCATAAGCAGTACATTTAAAAATGGAGGCGTCATGTGACTATAAATGAGAGTTGATGGCTTAAAGCCGTAGTCAAAGTTTAAAGTATAGGTCAATAACTGCTAATATATAGTAAAAAGATATAAGTCAAATTATAAAGCTTAGTATAAAAAATATGAAGGAAAAACATTCCAATTGCTTGACAAAAGTTACTTGACGTTGGCATGCATTTGTCCGTGATATTTATTGGTCAACAGTTCGTAGGTTATTTTAGATTTATTAGGCAAGATTGTGTTGACAAGAAGTTCACCAGATGTTTATAGTTGGCCTAATTTGTATTAAGTCATCAAGAAAGTTGCAGAGATGATGATGGGTGGAAATTCTCAACGTTGATTTGGTTTTTTGACGTGAAGGTTGGAGAGCTGTTGTGTTCTTCTTCGATGACAATATATTTTATAAAACGTTGATTTTAATAATTTATACTATTGAAGAGTATTATGGAAGTTTGATGAGGCTGTTGAATTATTGTTGTTATAGATTGGTTCTGAAATGAAGAAAAAACTGTAGTTAATTTTGACGAGAATGAAAGAAAACATGGGAAGGTTTTGTTTAAGTGGTGTTAGTGAGAAAATGTTGGTGCTTACCTATGGCGTTGTAGGCCCGTTTGACAAGCTGTGTGAGGCGCTATTAAGATAATAATGGTCACTAACGGTTTTTACTCCTTGTGTTGTACGTATGTCGTCTGGCCAGAGGGGGGTGGGTAGGAGGGGGCGGAGTTGTAGGCTTGTGATTCGTGAACGGGAGGGAGTTGTGAATAGTAGGGGAAGCGGAGGGGCGTGTATCATTTATTGGTTTATGAATGGCGCGCGGAGGGGAATTACGTAAGATGGGAGGGGGAGGGGGGTATGATGTATTTGTTGACGTAGGGGTGTTTGTTGATACTGTTTTGAAAATATTAAAAAACTTTTTGTCCTGAAGGTTTACATTATTGAATAATGTTACTATTTGGTCATATAAAGGGCTTCTATTGTCTATTGGATCATTTAAATTCTTATTAGCATTGAATTTTTGGTCCAAAAATATGTATAAATTTTCGAATTCGGTCATAAGTCTACTTTTTTTTTTTTTTTTTTGTTTTTGTTTTTAAAATTTGAAGGTCCTGTTCAATTGTGGTAAAGTTGTGCCCCGTTTCTTTCATGTGATTGCTCATTGCTGAGTGTTTATTATGTTTCTGAGCATTGAAATGTTCTGTGTACCTAGTTATGAAGCTTCTTCCTGTTTGTCCGATGTATGAGCTGAGGCACTCATTACATTTTAATCTATAGATACCGGAGCCTGAGTATTTATTATTTTCTGAATTTATTGTATTATGGTTGAAGAACATTTTTTGGTTTGAATTTTGAGTTTTGAAAGCTATTTTGATCTCTTGATTTTTTAAGGTGTTGGTTACTTGGTGTATGATTGGGTTGGTGTATGTAAAGGTTGCGAACTTTGATTTTTCATTTTTTATTGGGGAGAGGTTTGTGGATAGTTTCAATTTAACTTTATTAATTAGTTTGTCTATGATAGAGGGATTATGTCCATTAAAAGTGGCTAGTTCTTTTATTGTATTTATTTCTTTTTTAAAATTGGTTGCTGAAAGGGGAATTTTTAGAGCTCTGTACACCATACTATAAAATGAGGACTGTTTGTGTGATTGTGGATGAAGGGAACTTTGTTTAATAGTTAAAGGTGTGAATGAGGGTTTTCTGTAAATTTGGAAATCAAACTTATTGGAATTTCTTGTTATTGTGATGTCAAGAAAATTAATTGATTTGTGGTTCTCGTCCTCTTTAGTGAATTTAATATTGTTATCCAGATTATTTAAATAAGTTAATATGTTTTCACTATTGTTGAGATTTTTGTCAATTATTACTAGCGTGTCATCAACATAACGTAGCCAGAGATTTAATCCATTGATGTTATTTATTATTTTGCTGTTTTCGAGGTTTTCCATATAAATTTCAGCAAGTATTCCGGATAAAGGGTCTCCCATGGCTAGGCCTTCCTGTTTGTATATTTTATTGTTGAAAGTGAAAAAGTTGTTTTGTAAGACGAAGTTTAGTACTTTTAAGAATTCTTCTATTTCTATTTTGCTTAAATTGCTATGTTTGGAAAGATTGTTTTTTATTATTTCTATAGTTTTTTTAGCGGGAATGTTTGAATACATGTTAATGACGTCGAAAGAGCACAGTGTGTGATTAGGTTTTAAGTTAAATTTTTTGAGAGTTTCACATAGTTCTATTGAATTTTTGGGGTGTTTGTTATGGAATTTGAAATGTTTTTTGAGAAATTTCTGGAGGAATTGTGAGGTTTTATATGTCGGGCTATTTTAGCTGTTTATGATTGGTCGAATGGGAACGTCCTTTTTATGTACCTTCGGTAGTGATCTGACGGTGGGTAGTTTGGGGTTCATATTAATGAGACTTTGGTATTCATGTTCATTAAATAAAAATGAAGAGTTTTTTAAAAGTGTTTTTAGATTACGTTGAGTTTTTGTAGTGGGATCCTTTGAGATTGTTACCTCTACTACAGTGGTAACACTAAACAAAGGCACAAACACAGTTAAAAGGGAGGGTAAGAGCACAATACACAATATAAGTAAACACTACACACTCGGAAAAACAGAAACTAGCATACGCAAATCTCCAACAAAACAAGTACGTAACAATCAGTAGGGCCAACTAGTGAACGACAATAAGGGAAGATGGAAGGGCTGGGAACCTACCAAAGGCATGGACATGGCTTAGATAGCGGATTCCAAAATGAATCACCGTGATCCTTAGATTTAAAAATATTATTTACAAGATAATTCTACATGTACATTCCAAGTTATGAGCTATAAGTTCAGTGATATACATAGGTTGTTCGTAGCAGTGTAAACTCAAATTACAAATCAGCTGTACATCTAGTTACCAGTGCTGTTGTACAATGCAATTTACAGGTTATCCAAAATCTAGCGTACCGTACCTAAAGTGATACAAAACTATGAGAGGCAAACCCTAAGGGAAATACTATTAAACTACAATATACATATTTTAGTGAAACAAAACGGGAATGCCTCGGAAAACAAACAGGTAAGTCTAGCAGAAAAACTAAGGCGTCATAAGTAACTAATTTGGTGAATCTAGGCGAGGTTAGGTCAGACTCCTGTATGAAAACCAAATCGGAATATTATGGAATTTTTAGCAGGAACGGAATTCAAGAGTGCTTACCCGGGGAGTGTGCCATCCCGAAAACCGGAGGGACGTCATCCAGATAGGCTGCTCGCAGACAGATAACCGAGACCGACAGAATTCAGGATACAGAATACCTTCGAACACTACCTCGCTCACTATATATAGGAATTACTGGCCTTGGAGGCAACCAATCAGCGTGCACGTGTCCCCTATCGCCACCTAGACTCACCAATCACAACCTTACTTTTGATCGAGAACTCAGACTAACATTCTAGAATACGCATGATCGCGAAGGTCGTATTTTTCCAGAATGAACAGAACACACTTTCTAGAACACATACCAACAAAGTAATACACCCAGTACAAAAGTTATGCAACTTTCTAGATCTTTCCAGGGACTATAGACAGAATTCTACTATTTACAAATGCCTATGTTACAACATTATACAGTACAGGTTAGGTCATTAAATTATCTTATGCTCTACAAATAACAGTACAGGTTAGGTCATGATAAATGAAACATTATATGGTACTTCGCCAATAAAGTCTTTAAAAAAAATTACATTCCACTCATCCTACATAGTTCACTTGTAACATCTTAACTCCTCTGTTTTATGAATGTAATCTTGTTTTTTCATTAAGACTACAGTATTGCCTTTGTCGGCTTTAGTTATTATTATGTTATTAGTGTCCACTTTTTTTCTTAATTCTTGAATCTGTTTTAGTGAGGACGAGTTATTTTTGTTAAAAATTTCTTTTACAAGGGCAGGTAATTTCTTTTTAATTTCGTATTTTATGTCGTTTTGTTTGTCTGTTGGAATTTGTTTATTTATGTTTGTTTCAGCTTCGGCTATTGTAGTGATTATATCTTCTGCTTTATGTGGGTTGGGCCAATTATGTTTTAAGCCTTGGTTGAATAAACGTGTTTCTTTATCTGTGAAGGTGACGTCGGATAGATTAATTGTAGTTGGAATATTGTTCCATGGAGAGGGGGATATTTTTGTATTACTGTTCCGGTTTATTGATTTTGCTTTTTCTTCTTTTAAGTGTGTCAATTTATGATTTAGTGTTTCTTGTTTTTTGTTCAATGCAATCTGTATTTTATATGTAATGTGTTGTTGATAAGAAATCCATTCTAGCGGTGATAACGATTGCGCGATAATCAAATGTTCACGATAAAGTTGTGTATTTAATAAGGATTTCTTTCTATACAATAGTTTTATCTCATTTTTGAGCCAAATGTTGTTGATTTTGTTTTGAATATCGTTAGATTTATGTTTCGGAATGTTTTTCCTTTGAGTCGATTTTAGAAATTTTGGCACTAGATTGGATCTTACACATTCTTTTAGGAATTGAATATCTTTTGAGATCTTGCTAATTTTTGTTTTAAGGTTTAGATACATGTTTTTATTAGCCTGGTTGGCTTTATTATTACAAGTGATGAAAATCATTTTCGTCCGTATTGAAAGTTTTATAAACTGTATATAGGATAATATGTTTTGTTTATATTACATTCATAAAACAGAGGAGTTCTTCTCTAATGAGACCTACACAATAATCTCAAAGGATCCTACTACAAAAACTCAACGTAATCTAAAAACACTTTTAAAAAACTCTTCATTTTTATTTAATGAACATGAATACCAAAGTCTCATTAATATGAACCCCAAACTACCCACCGTCAGATCACTACCGAAGGTACATAAAAAGGACGTTCCCATTCGACCAATCATAAACAGCCAAAATAGCCCGACATATAAAACCTCACAATTCCTCCAGAAATTTCTCAAAAAACATTTCAAATTCCATAACAAACACCCCAAAAATTCAATAGAACTATGTGAAACTCTCAAAAAATTTAACTTAAAACCTAATCACACACTGTGCTCTTTCGACGTCATTAACATGTATTCAAACATTCCCGCTAAAAAAACTATAGAAATAATAAAAAACAATCTTTCCAAACATAGCAATTTAAGCAAAATAGAAATAGAAGAATTCTTAAAAGTACTAAACTTCGTCTTACAAAACAACTTTTTCACTTTCAACAATAAAATATACAAACAGGAAGGCCTAGCCATGGGAGACACTTTATCCAGAATACTTGCTGAAATTTATATGGAAAACCTCGAAAACAGCAAAATAATAAATAACATCAATGGATTAAATCTCTGGCTACGTTATGTTGATGACACGCTAGTAATAATTGACAAAAATCTCAACAATAGTGAAAACATATTAACTTATTTAAATAATCTGGATAACAATATTAAATTCACTAAAGAGGACGAGAACCACAAATCAATTAATTTTCTTGACATCACAATAACAAGAACTTCCAATAAGTTTGATTTCCAAATTTACAGAAAACCCTCATTCACACCTTTAACTATTAAACAAAGTTCCCTTCATCCACAATCACACAAACAGTCCTCATTTTATAGTATGGTGTACAGAGCTCTAAAAATTCCCCTTTCAGCAACCAATTTTAAAAAAGAAATAAATACAATAAAAGAAATAGCCACTTTTAATGGATATAATCCCTCTATCATAGACAAACTAATTAATAAAGTTAAATTGAAACTATCCACAAACCTCTCCCCAATAAAAAATGAAAAATCAAAGTTCGCAACCTTTACATACACCAACCCAATCATACACCAAGTAACCAACACCTTAAAAAATCAAGAGATCAAAATAGCTTTCAAAACTCAAAATTCAAACCAAAAAATGTTCTTCAACCATAATACAATAAATTCAGAAAATAATAAATACTCAGGCTCCGGTATCTATAGATTAAAATGTAATGAGTGCCTCAGCTCATACATCGGACAAACAGGAAGAAGCTTCATAACTAGGTACACAGAACATTTCAATGCTCAGAAACATAATAAACACTCAGCAATGAGCAATCACATGAAAGAAACGGGGCACAACTTTACCACAATTGAACAGGACCTTCAAATTTTAAAAACAAAAAAAAAAAAAAAAAAAAAAAAAGGTAGACTTATGACCGAATTCGAAAATTTATACATATTTTTGGACCAAAAATTCAATGCTAATAAGAATTTAAATGATCCAATAGACAATAGAAGCCCTTTATATGACCAAATAGTAACATTATTCAATAATGTAAACCTTCAGGACAAAAAGTTTTTTAATATCTTCAAAACAGTATCAACAAACACCCCTACGTCAACAAATACATCATACCCCCCTCCCCCTCCCATCTTACGTAATTCCCCTCCGCGCGCCATTCATAAACCAATAAATGATACACGCCCCTCCGCTTCCCCTACTATTCACAACTCCCTCCCGTTCACGAATCACAAGCCTACAACTTCGCCCCCTCCTACCCACCCCCCTCTGGCCAGACGACATACGTACAACACAAGGAGTAAAAACCGTTAGTGACCATTATTATCTTAATAGCGCCTCACACAGCTTGTCAAACGGGCCTACAACGCCATAGGTAAGCACCAACATTTTCTCACTAACACCACTTAAACAAAACCTTCCCATGTTTTCTTTCATTCTCGTCAAAATTAACTACAGTTTTTTCTTCATTTCAGAACCAATCTATAACAACAATAATTCAACAGCCTCATCAAACTTCCATAATACTCTTCAATAGTATAAATTATTAAAATCAACGTTTTATAAAATATATTGTCATCGAAGAAGAACACAACAGCTCTCCAACCTTCACGTCAAAAAACCAAATCAACGTTGAGAATTTCCACCCATCATCATCTCTGCAACTTTCTTGATGACTTAATACAAATTAGGCCAACTATAAACATCTGGTGAACTTCTTGTCAACACAATCTTGCCTAATAAATCTAAAATAACCTACGAACTGTTGACCAATAAATATCACGGACAAATGCATGCCAACGTCAAGTAACTTTTGTCAAGCAATTGGAATGTTTTTCCTTCATATTTTTTATACTAAGCTTTATAATTTGACTTATATCTTTTTACTATATATTAGCAGTTATTGACCTATACTTTAAACTTTGACTACGGCTTTAAGCCATCAACTCTCATTTATAGTCACATGACGCCTCCATTTTTAAATGTACTGCTTATGAATCTAAGAGTTTTTATGTATCAATTGATTGTATTATATATTCTCATTGAACTGATTTCATATGCCTTCCACTATGTATTAGACATCTATTAATGACTACGGCTTTAAGCCGTACTATCATACGATGTCCTAATCAACAAAGAACTACATATGTGTTTATCATTTTATTAGATCTTTAGTTATTTCATTGAACATTTTATATGTACTACCTATGAATCCACTAGTTTTTAGTATCAATTGAATGTAATGTATATTCTCATAGAACTGATATTTTATGCCTTCCACTATGTATTAGACATCTATTAATGACTACGGCTTCAAGCCACCTTCTTTTACTATAGTACAATCAAACAAGTCCTATTCAACACAGAACTACATATGTTTTTATCAATATATTAGATTTTTAGTTACTTCATGAACATGTTTATAACAAACGTAAATCTTACCTCTCTTATAATCATCAAACACATTTTTGAATATCTTTAACCAGATGCCTGGTAAAATAATAAGGTTTTTGATAATGACTGAGGATGCCTCACAGTAGGAGGCGAAACATGTCTCATCTGAATAATGTTTTAAAGTAAATGCCAACATCTTGTAATGTATTGAATAGGTGGAAATAAACAAAACATATTATCCTATATACAGTTTATAACATCAGGTATATCGGCAGAAATATATATAGACTACCTGGAACACCAAGAAATCCGAAAACTAGACAACATCCCCTTTTGGTGTAGATTTGTAGACGATGTATTTGTTATAATAGATAACAGGCATACTAACAAAAATAAAATCCTAGAACAACTAAATAAAATAGATCCTCATATAAAATTTACTATGGAAACCAAAAATAACAACACCATAAATTACCTAGGTATATCCATAACTAGGCACAATAACCATTTAACATATAAAATATACAGAAAACCTACTCACACATCTAACACAATAAAAATAGACTCCACCCACCCACACACGCACAAGAAAGCCGCATACTATAGTATGATATACAGAGCATACAATATACCACTCACGAAAAAAGACTTAAATAAAAAATTGAATCTAATCCATG
The DNA here is from genome assembly GCF_040414725.1 of Anabrus simplex. Taxonomy (NCBI): domain Eukaryota; kingdom Metazoa; phylum Arthropoda; class Insecta; order Orthoptera; family Tettigoniidae; genus Anabrus; species Anabrus simplex. The sequence continues at coordinate 2,783,830 of NC_090271.1, forward strand.
AAATAGCCAGACAGAACGGATATAAAAAAGAAATGATCAACAAGATCATTAACAAAATAAAAAACCAGTCTAAAACCAAGCTAACTACAACCGAAAAAGATAAAAAAGACTGTGTACTATTCACCTATAATAATAGCCACATACATTCCATAACTAACATTTTTTTAAAACAAGGCCTGAAAATAGCCTACAAAACCACACGTAGCAATACTAACATCTTACACAATTCCAAATCAGTCAACAACATAAATCAATACCACCAGTCAGGTGTCTACCGCCTGAAATGTAATGACTGCGAGGCCAGCTACATAGGGCATACTGGAAGAAACTTTCAGATATGATATAATGAACACATAAATGCAGTTAAACATAGACATTTTTCAGCCATGGGACAATATATTGGCCAAAAACATAGATTCACAAATATTAACAATGACATGCAAATTTTGAATACCAACCCTAAGAGCCCCTTGATCAGTATATTGGAAGAATTCTACATGAACTTAGACCAATACGTCAACCCAAATTTCAACTTAAATGAAATCACAGAAAAAACCAACATTCTTTTCGATACAGTCATTCCCCTTCTAAAAAAAAATTATTATTTGAAAAGAATTAAGAAACAACAACTCACACATACAAATGAACCGCTTAAAGACTTCCCCTACTCTAGCCCCGCTCCCTCCAAACCTCTCCTCCGCAGCCGCGAACTACAGCCCCAGAATAACACGTAACAGATCTCGCCGTGCAGCGCACACAATGCCAACATTCAACATATCATATTCTACAACATAAAAGAAGCCCTCACGCTATCACCAGAACAAATGTACATTGGCTAACCTCGACATAATTTAAACCTTACTTCAAGATGTACGGCATATCAAATGAAATTCAGCTCATAATAGGCACGATTTAACTTAATAATGGCACACGCAATTCTTCACAACAACATCTGTATTCCAAGATAACTTCATCACCTGCATACTAGCAGTAATCAAGGAAAATTGGAACGAATGAAAAACAATTATAAGGCTCAACTTTAGCATATATACATCGTGTACTTACCAATTTACAAGTACAATGCAGCAATAACAAACAGCACAAATTAGAACAAAAAAATTGGACCCATTTTATTTGTTTTTACCATTTCATCCATTTTTAACCGGCCTGTTACATCGGGTCTAAAACTTTTTATGTATACATATTCTTAAAGACGATAAATGCTGTAAATATGTAACAATTTTACAAACACTAGTGTAAACAAGTGTGAACTTCATTTGATGTTCAATAGATTAGGCACAATGAGGTGATATGCCTCACATAACAAGTACTTTTTAAGCCAAAGAAAAAGATCCATTTACTATTTTAATAAGCAACTTTTTAATGTTTGGCTTAATTGGGTCAGTTGTATGAAGGTGTAATGTCTTACATGTGATGTTTTTGAAACCAATTTAATATGTGTCAGCTGAGGATGACCCCATAGGGGTCAAAACCGGTACTGAATTTACTGCATTATAGTAAATAAATATTGTATTGATAAGGTGGAGGCTTCTAAATTATTTTTATGTTGAAGGGGTGATAATACTTCCCAAATTTTAACGTGTTATATCTTGGAAACCACTGGACGGATTGATCTCAAATTTGCAGGGATGTACTTTCAGAAATGGGCTACAATTTAGTGTTGGTCTTATGTTAATTGATCCAGGCGTTAAAAAGTTCAAAAAATGGTTTCGAGATAATTCTGAGGGGTGGGAAGATACAGGCAGTGCTGATGTCACTTGACCTTGCTTAACTCATGCGGTCTCCCTACGCAGTGCAGTGAGAATGCGAACCTTCTCTCACACAGCTGTTTGTGCATCGGAACTTAGCCGTTCACTCATGAATAAAGATTTATAACTCGTATGTGCCAGGTCCTATGCCTTCCTGGTACATGTTCCTCCGGGTCTGACGAAAAGAAAATACGTAGGATTTTCTTTTCTAGGCTTTACTCGTCTTGTTGCAATTAGGCTTATGCACAATTGCCAATGGATTTAAATATTTGGTTACACAAGGCGAAATTATCCCATCAGTCATTTTGTGGATTAAATTTCGAGCTTCTTCCCTATATTTTTCTGGAATAGGGTATGGATTTTTCTGGTAATGGGATAAGTCAGTCACATTGAGATGATACTCATAACCAGCTTTCTCTCCAGGTTTATCATCAAACACACATGAAAATTTCTGTAAAACTTCATTCTTAGCCTCCTCTAGTTTCAATCTGATTTCCGGGTCTTCAACTACACTGGCTATTGATATCACATAATCTGGACCTATTATGGAGTTTTTATCAAGTAGGGACTCTACTCTGTCCTCATTCTGGTCACCCCCTCTACTGTCTGCTACGGCTGGCGCTTCCTTGCTTGCAGCGGGCTCTTTCTAGTCACCACCGGCTTCTTCGAAGCGGGCTCCATTTTTCTTGAATCTTCAGGTTGCTTCGTCCTACCAGCTGCAGTTCTACAGAATCATTTTTCAATTTTACGAGGTTGGCATCGTAATCGATCATTCCCTTATATTTGATCATGAAATCTGATCCAAGAATTAAGTTGAAGTTAAGACATGCAACTACCAGAAAGATGTGTTCGAATGACTGGTTATTTATTTCAAATTCCAAAAATGCCCGTAACTTACACTTAACAGCTTTGTCGGGAACTATCCCTCTTACTTTAATCTGCGCTGCAGGTAATAATAAAATGTTGCTCTGATTTTTCAGTGAGTCCACAAGTCTGTCAGAAATCAAAGAGGCTTGCGCTCCAGAATCAATTAGCGTAGTTACATGTAAATTACCCGTGCGTAAAGTAATAACAGGTAATGAACGCATAATTATCGGCATTGGTGTCTGTGTGTCTTCAAACAGCAATTCTGAATCGTCAATGTGTAATGACGGCAATACAGTGATTCGATACCTCATCCTCATCGTGATTTGTAGTCAATCTCTTTACTGTGCAATCAGCGTTTTTTTTTAAATAGCGCATGTTGATTCAGGGTCAGGCGATCGTCGCTCTCTTGGTTCGAATTGTCGTTGATATTCCAGGGATGTGGCTCCAGGCTCCTCAGGATTACGATTTCTTTCCCTGACGTATTCCTGGGTATCTCTCCATCTTCTTTGTTCTCACGCTGTCTCCATGAATTTCTTGGTCGGTAAGGGTGTCTATCTTGATTTCTCTGATGTCTGAAGTTTCAAAATCAGGTTGGGTTGGTTGGTCTTATTCTGCCTTCTTCTCGTGGCCTGGGTTCTTCTCTCTCCGGCGGTTTTATTTCCGTAGAGTTCGTGCTTACTTCTCTATTTCTACTGCTTTTTGGAGTAGATTGAGTATTAGCTGTGTCCAACCTGCACAAAGTGGCATCAAAATGTTCTAGCATCTTGATGTTGGCAGCAACTAGTATTTCCTGGTCGTGAGGCGGATATTGAAGGGTCAGAATTTGAATGAACTCAATATCTGGCAGAGGCGGATCCAAGAATTGTAATTTCTTTAATTGCATTAGGAAATAATCTGAATACCATGAAGTATTGACTGAGGTATTGTACTTCCTAGCATATAATTGCATCTTAACGAGATGTTGAGTCTCTTTACAAAAAACAATATAAATATAAGTCACCACCTTATCAATCAAAATTTTGTATTGATAAGGTGGTGACTTATATTTATATTGTTTTTTGTAAAGCAATATCTATCAATACGGAAATGAAACTTATAAACAACATGTTGAGTCTCTGCGTCCCAAAATCTTTTAAGAAGAGCCTGCATAAAGTCTTCATAATTTTTGAAGCTGTTCTTAAAAGCTATAAACCAAGATAAGGCTCGTCCTTCCAGAAGCTTTGATAAAACCCTAAGTTTCCTATCGCTTTCCACCCTGTTGTCCTGTAGATAATCCTCAACGTTTAATAAAAATTCCCGGGCGGTGTAATCGTCACGTCCAGAAAATTTTACTGGCTTGTCATCCTGTACTTTAATAAGGGTCGTACTACTATGTATCTCCCTTGAAGAACCAGCAACTGTGTCATCAGTTATAGGGTCTCTTAATTTAATTTGGTTAACCTCTTCGGATAAGTTCTCAATTTTGGAGTTAATTGAGGCGTCTAGATCCTTTATTTCATTTCTCAGATCAGTTTTAATAACTTGCACGTCCTTACAGAAAGCAGCTATCTGCGTGTGAGTGCTGTCTAGCTGTCCTGTAATACGCTTGTCAAGCTCTCCTTGAGTGCTTTTTATGAGCCCTATCTCGCTTCTTAATTTGCCTACATCATTTTTCAATGCATCTTGAAGGTTTTCCTGTACCTGAGCTAACTTTACTCGAGCTTGTGAGATGTTTCCGTGCGATTCCTGGAATTCCGTTCGTAAATCTTTAAGCTCGGTGGAAAATGCCTGAACTGAAGGAAGAACAGTTCTAAGGTCTTTATCCAAAGACTTGATAACTTCTGTCTTGATTTCTTCCTTGACAGACTCTATAAATTTTCCACGAATTGGTCCCGCATGTTATTCAAGGTTGCTTCAACTTGAGCGCTGGAGTCTGTTAATTTCTTTTCGAGGCATGTTCCGGCTTCATGGAATTGTTGCTCTATTAATGCACTTGATTCTGTGAGCCTTTTGTTAATTACTTTATTGGCCTTTGCAAATTTTGTTTCTAAGGTCTTGTCGATTTTGGAGGTCAAATCTTCGACCTTCCCGTTCGAGTCAGTTAACTGCGCCTGCAGTTGAGTATTAAGCGACTTCATTTGAGTGTTAAGCTGAGAATTAGAGTCGACTACCTGCGGCTGTAATTGGTTGTTGGACTCTACCATTTGGGCCTGTAATTGGTTGTTAGATTGTACCATTTGGGTGTTAATTCAATCAATTTTAGCGTTCTGATCGTTAATGCTCAGCCGAAGAGCTTCGATTGTGGCAAGTAAATTATCCATGTTGCAAGACAGTCAGTAAAGTCAAATGTGAAATACTGCGAGCCCTTCAAGCTCAGGTTATTATCGCTTAAGTCAATGGCACTCAGATATGCTATCTTTACTTTGTCGTGGCTCCAATCGGGCCCTGTACGTTGAATCGAAATCTATTATGACTTGTATCGTGGCTCCAGTCGTGCCCTTCTTGTTCGGCGCGCCATCTATTATGACTACTATCCTTTCTGTACCAGGAAACTATTAGGGGGCCAGAGCATGGGAAGGATCTCAGGTAGTGTTCGGTTTCTTATTGGAGCAGGTACAGAGATGGATAGTATCGCAGGGCGAATAATAGATGGTAAAATCGTTTTGTCAATATTTATTTAAAATATTCATGAAAATCACCCTGCAGTTGAAACTTCAAACTCAAATTTCCAGCCAATATTTTCAAAAATGCAAAATAAAATATCGATGATGTTGTATGTTGTATGTCCAAAATAAATATCACTTTCTTAGAGATCGTAAACACCCTACAGTTCATCTAATATGGATTTAAATACCAAAATAACACTTTGCACCTTGAATTTCATTAAGTCCATCACTCATGATGCAAGCCTACAGTTTTTCTAATACTTTTGAACATAATATTAACACACACTTTCATGAATAAGTTGATAGTTCAAATAAATAAAAAATATTTGATCACTTGCTGTATGCTCCTACAGTTCACCTAAGTTGAAAAATAAAATACAGCACTTGCAAACCCTGGAGTTCTTCTAGATGAAATTATTTCAAGTTATAAAAGATTTTAGAAAGGAATTTACAGTTCGAGAACAAAATATGAAGCATTCTTGAATTATTATGAATAGCAAACTGAAATTCATACGAAGCATTTTTCTGTTGTTGGAGCACTGTGATTAACTGAGTGCTTTGTTAAAAGTCAGTTAGTGGAATTACTCACTCAAAATATGAGATGATCACCTGGTGATGTGCTGTCCTGCGGCTTGGTAGCTGGAACTTTCTGCAGCGTGCAGCCAAGGTTCGAACTCAGCACCAGCAGCGTGAGATAACACGTTAATATCCCTCGCCGACGTCCCTCGATGGGTACCACGATCGAAGAAACCACGTTAATATCCCTCGCCGACGTCCCTCGATGGGTACCACGATCGAAGAAACCACGTTAATATCCCTCGCCGACGTCCCTCGATGGGTACCACGATCGAAGAAACCATGTTAATATCGCTCGCCGACGTCCCTCGATGGGTACCACGATCGAAGAAACCACGTTAATCCCACGCTGGAAATGACGTTCGATGCAGCAGAATCTCACAAGACTTTGCCAAGATTTCCGATGTTCTTTGAGATAATGACAGTTGGCACTATACAGCTCTCAATTATCATTAAGATTAGTATCATACACTGACACAAGTCTCAATGCACAGTTCGTATTCTCACGTTTGATTTACGGTGATGAATACGTGACCTAGAATATCACAGTCTATGCCACAGTATGATTCGTAAGTCGAGTTAATGAAGTAATGACTTACAGTCGTTTTCAAAACGGAAAACACAGTTTTTCACACACACAGTTTATAGAATAAGGATTGAACACTGTCACAGTTCATAATAGTCACTGATGTTGTCTTAGGTTCGACCGCAGAATAATCATCACAGTCCATAAAACACTTGAAAAAAATGTCACTAATAACAGTCTCTGGACTAATAATGTTCATAAATTAAGAAGATTTTATGACTGAATTTGCATACCGGTACGACTTAATATTGTCATAAAAACTTCTTTAGTTTCTCGTAGTGGTGATGGAAATTTCGAGAGAATACACAAAAAAATAGTCACATTTAGCCTTGTTATTTTGTGAATAGTGGAATAGTATCTCACACAGTCCACAATTGTACTAGCATAGGAGAAATGTGTCTCAGAATCATTAAAATGGTCACAAATTAGAAGTTTATTTTATGACATGCAATGTCTTAGAATATTGTCACAGTCAATGATAAAGTTCAGAGTTACGTGAAAATGACAAAGTCCACAATATCGTTTACTGATAAATGAAATACTTGACACTTCAATTCGCTATTTCTATTGTAACTTCACTCGGTTAACACACTCGTAAATGTTATATAATGACGATTTATTCAGAGAAAATTTTTATAACACTTCATTCGTCACGACGCGGTAGAAACTTTACTTGCGACGTGTTCGCACATTTTCAGACTTTTCGAGTGTGACTTCTACATCCTCGCGGATCGCGACGCAGCATACTGTCCTTCTGTCATAATCGCAGATCACACTGGCTATATGCTCGGTTCGTTGACGTATTTATACCTAGCTGCGGGCAGCACTCTGAATCAGGTGATGAAGGGGTGATAATACTTCCCAAACTTTAACCTGTTATATCTTAGAAACCACTGGATGGATTGATCTCAAATTTGCAGGGATTTACTTCCAGAATATGGGCTACAGTTTAGTGTTGGTCTCATTTTAATTGATCCAAGCGTTAAAAAGTTCAAAAATGGTTTCGAGAGAATTCTGAGGGGAGGGAAGCTACAGGCAGTGCTGACGTCACTTGACCTTGCTTCACTCGTGCGGTCTCCCTACGCAGTGCAGTGAGAATGCGAACCTTCTCTCACACAGCTGTTTGTGCATCGGAACTTAGCCGTTCACTCATGATTAAAGATTTATAACTCGTATGTGCCAGGGCCTATGCCTTCCTGGTACAGTACCAAACCTGGCAAACTAAGGGTAGGCCGAGGAAGTGTGAAGAAGTCTTTGTGCAGGAAATGACACACACATCCATCACACAACTGAAGACAGTCATCGGTTTGGAAGACAGAAGAAGACCCTTCGTCTCCACAGCTGATAAAGCAGCGTCTGTTCCTGAGTGAAGCGGCTGCAACTCTGAAAACTACAAGGGAGAAGGCGGAAGAAGGCTACAGCTGCTTGGTATTTTGCAAGTTTGGTCTCGGGGGATACTAAGGATATTTTTCTACCCATCCCACCCACATGGGTTGGGTGCTCAAGAATAGAGCCGGAATAAAAGTGTGGCAGCGAAGGGGTTAAGGAATTTCCGTTCCGCTATTTGAATAAATGTTTTTAATTAATCCTGAAAGTAATGAAAACATGCAAACTTTGCTTGGGAGAAAGTCTGTTAGAGTCACCGAGTGATGATAGCGATGTACGCTAGATGACTTTGGTATCATTCCATTCCCGCGTGAAAAAAGTCAGTCATTCTGTAAAAACTGTGAAGTATGAATAAAAATGTTCTACAGCAGTTGAGCCCAATTACTTTTATTGTGTACTTTAAACGTAGACTGAAACAATCAAAATAGTACTTAGACTTCATCTTAATAAAAATAACATAATTATGACAATCATACATTCATTTTTAAAGCACAATTCATTACAAATTCAATGAATTCCTCTAAACTATTATGAACATTGTGTTCTGAACGTGGCATGGAGTTAAAGTTTTATCAGATAAAGAAAGGCTTATTCAATGAAGACCAGAAAAAGTAAATAAGCCTGAAACATAAGAAAAACGGCCTTATTCATTATTACCTCAAAAAGTCATGAAGTCTGCTTGGTGGCCATGAGGTCTATGCGGTGTGACACCGTGGTTAGCCGGTTTGAGTCTTGTTCGTCAGCAGTGTAAGGGAGGTGGTGGTATATGATTTCTAATCACTTGATTGCTTGCCAAAAGCCTGGATTAAATTCCAAACCTCTCCGCAGTGCTCATATGACGCTGTTGATGGGGATTCGTCCGTCTGATGGAGACGTTAAGCCGTGGTGCTATTCGACTGGAGTAGGCCATGCGCCGGCAGCAGGTTTCACCCTCTCCCTACTATCATATATCACGTCATTCATTTCACCTCATTAACTCCTCTGATGAGGTTGACGTCAGGAAGGGCATCCAGTGATAAAAAATCCATCACGACAGATTCATCTCTCCTCATACCCAACCCTGTAGGGAAATGGGATACTGCCGGGCTGAGTGGCTCAGACGGTTGAAGCGCTAGCCTTCTCACCCCAACTTGGCAGGTTCGATGCTGGCTCAGTCCAGTGGTATCTGGAAGTGCTCAAATACGTCAGCCTCGTGTCGGTAGATTTGCTGGCACGTAAAAGAATTCCTGCAGGACTAAATTCTGGCACCTCGGTCTCCGAAAATGATTAAAAATTAGTTAGTGGGACGTAAAGCAAATAACATTATTATTATTATTATTTTTATTATTATTAGAAATGGGACAAGGGTCGGAGAAACACACAAACACTTCAGAAGTCACGGGATACTAATGCAACAAGCTCTAAAAATCTTTGCATTATCACAATAGAAAGCACTTGAACTCTAGCCCTCAAAACAGTAGGATTTTGACATTTTTGAAAACAATTTTACAGACAGCTGTCAACATGTTAATTTTGATAGCAATTGGATTTTGCTCCTTTTGGTACCAATAGCCTCATTTTTATATTAATAGTATTTTGTTTCATCCCTCTGTCATCTTTCTGCAACATCATGTAACGATTGGGGGCTCAGATTACTACAACAATATGTAAATAGGTTACATAAATGCATAGGTATTTTATCATTAAGTTATATTTGGCCCAAAAATTGGTATAAAGCTTATTTTGTGCCCGTATTGCCTTTCCTTGTGGTTAAATGAGGTTTGAAGCTGGTGCTGTAGCCAGGTAGTAATTCTGAGCAGTTGGTGATTATTAACATCACTGATGTGTTTTTATACTTTCTTTCACGGGAAAAAGTAATTCAGTCTTTTTCCTATGGTGAACAGCCTGTTGTAGCCAACGGCAGTTAATGTTGTTGTTTTTTTTTAATGACGAGTGAAAGAAATATGTTCTGAGCAAAATATGGACAGTATTTAACTTCTCTTATTTCCAAGCTTTTATATCATATTTTGGCATCTAAAAAGGGTTTAAGTGATTGCATATTTCACAAGTTCTTAGATCATTGAAATATGAGCCTAGAGCTGTGTAGAAATACATACAAGCTACTTCTGTTTCATACTTGAAGCTTTACCAATAGCCTCAGTCTGCAACATCATGTAATGAGTGATCTATAGCTTTTGTGAACGTAGGAGGGGAATCCCACAAATAAGCTCTCATATTCTTTTTATACATACAGAACTCTGTCGTGTGGCTGTTGGTCACAATATTGTGAAGTGTGTTTCCCGCGCTCGCATATAAACAATAGATAAGTAAACTTAGAAATCCACCTTTTTAATACTAATATTGAACCAAATAAGTTATAACATTTGGAACTAGTTTCAACGCTAATGAGCGTCATCTTCAGACAAATATGAGAACAGGCAATCATAAATAAACATATCATCATTATATCAATGCACATATAAACACTCTTAATACGGGACTTATGATGCCCCTAAAAGTATCTGGAGAATAAAACTTCAAATAATCACAATTTCAAAATCCTGAAGCCATGATTAGAACGACACTTAACACAACATGATTATTTTCACTCAAGTTAGAACTTTTGAAAGTATTGAGTTAGACTTAGAACCGTAAGATACTCAAATAAATAAAAAGTCTTGTTATAAATGAAATGTTATACAAAGGTTGAACCACATATAGAGTTTCTCTGTAAATATGACAGTCACAATTAGAACAACACTTTAACATAATTTCTTAACTCAAGATGGAATCTTGGAAGTCCTGAGTTCTACTTACAGTAGGAAGATTCACAATATAAATAAAAGGCCTTGTCACAATTGATCAGAAGTACAAAGGATGAAACATGTATAAAGTTCCTTTATAAACCTTAAAATTATTCCTGAAAAACAAACTGTGAACAGTTGCCTGTTTTAAATGTTGTGAATTTTTTCTATGGAAATTGTGCAACAGCTGTGGATAGTTTCCTTTAATTTGAATATTTATATGTTTAAAAAGGTGAAAGTTGCAATATTAATAAGAACTTCAAGGGAATACTTCTCAGTCCAATGCGGGGTCAAAGGAGTAGAAAGAAGAATAAAGAAAATTAATCATGCAAAAAGAAACAAGGGGAAGTAAAAGTTGAAAATAAAACAAAGTAAATTGTCAGCTTGAAAAGGAAAGAGAAGAAGGTAGGTGAAACAGGTAAGAAAGAGAAGGGAACTATGGAGGGTATGCGTAACGTAAGAAAGTGTTATGCACAATACGAAAGATAGAGCTGCAGTTAGGAGTTTTGTAATACTAAGAAGTAAAATAAGAAAATCAAACAAAATTTTTGGTTTTTCGGAGATGTCATTTAAATTCAGGCCCGCATTAAAATATTGGTCCAAGTGAATGTAACAATTTTCCGTAGCATCAAGCAAGGGACCTTTGTTTACAACCTCCAATATCTCAATATCTTGATTGAATTCAGGAAAGGTACGATTAGAATCAAAGAGGATAGAATAGAATAGAGATGAAACTCAATGATAAATTTTGGTTCCAAGCCACTTGGCGCTAGTAGTTTTAGTCTCTTATCAGAGATAGCGCCACAGTGTGCATTCTGTGCAATACCTTAGTATTACTATCAACAGATAGCGCAGAGTAGCAACATCCAGCGCAGTGACGCACATCCGGTTATGCTTAAAGCTCCCCCTCCCTTCCCCTGCCACCCCCTTCCCTAGATCCTCCCCCCCACCCCCACCCCATTCGTCGATTAGAATGCAGTTCTACTATTTCCATGCCCAATACATTGTAATTCATATATTTTTATTTTCAAGTACTTACTATGTTGTAAATAATGATCTGATACCCCTAGTTCGTAAGGCATACTATGTTATTGAGAACATATCCTCACACCTCAAAGCAGCTTTAACTTAAACGAATGACACATTAACACAAAGCTGATACTATAACAAATAAGAAATCCCTTCAAAACCAAGACAGCAGAGCAAAGCATATGCAAGAGAATGGGGTATCACATCAATATCCAAGTAACATTTGAAAATAAAAATAACAGAATTAAATGCACTGACACATGAAATATATAGAAATACATTATTATAGAATCATTCCACTTCCAGCCCTGAGGTGTGCTCAAACAGGAAATACAGGATTTGAGGACTGACAAATAATGATACAAACAAAATAAGGAGACAGAAGTGTATTATTACTACTATAAAATACAGAAATAAAAAGTGACCAGCAATGTAGAAAAAAATATTAACTTGAAGTATCACATTCACAATTTTAGCACAGAAAAAATTCCACAAGTGTAGAAGACAGTGAAATAGAACTGCAGTTCCATTCAGTAGGTATGTTTATAAGCATATTTAGGTGAATTTTGTGATAAGTTGTAAACAATGTCTTGAATATAGTACTGTACATCAGTACGCATCTTCAGCACAACAGTTAGTGCACAATACATGACAATTTGCACGGCAAGTAAAATTTTAACCTTTGATATCAATGTGAACATTTTTTGAAAATATCAGAAAGACAATTTCACACATCACCGACATATCACATGGCAATTTTGACACTTACAATGATAAGTTTGATTAATGCACGATAATTCTGCACAAAATTCACACAGGTGGGAAATAATAATATTCATAGGACCACTTCTATAGGTCATTTATGTTTTAAAAACACTTCACACAGGGTTGTTACAACCAAATAACATGACTGAGACGAAGGTGACAACTGTAACTGTGTTCAATGAACATGTGATTTACTTACAGGGAACGACAGGAAGCATGACCAACAAATGGCAAATAAGTTAATATGGGAAGGTCAGCTGATTCAGAAAGTGATGGAACCAACCAGAGGGAAAAATATCCTGGATGTGGTGCTGATAAAACCAGATGAGCTCTATAGGGAAACTGAAGTAATAGATGGTATTAGTGATCATGAAGCTGTTTTTGTGGTAGTTAAAAATAAATGCGATAGAAAGGAAGGTCTTAAAAGTAGGACTGTTAGGCAGTACCATATGGCTGATAAAGCAGATATGAGGCAGTTTCTAAAAAGTAACTATGATCGGTGGAAAACGGTAAATAAAAATGTAAACAGACTCTGGGATGGGTTTAAAGAAATTGTTGAGGAATGCGAAAACAGGTTTGTACCTTTAAAGGGTGGTAAGGAATGGTAAAGACCCACCTTATTATAATAGAGAAATAAAGAGACTAAGAAGGAGGTGCAGACTGGAAAGAAATAGAGTTAGAAATGGCTGTGGAAGTAAGGAGAAATTGAAGGAACTTACTAGAAAATTGAATCTAGCAAAGAAGGCAGCTAAGGATAACATGATGGCAAGCATAATTGGCAGTCATACAAATTTTAGTGAAAAATGGAAGGGTATGTATAGGTATTTTAAGGCAGAAACAGGTTCCAAGAAGGACATTCCATGAATAATTAATGAACAAGGGGAGTGTGTATGTGAGGATCTTCAAAAGGCAGAAGTATTCAGTCAGCAATATGTAAAGATTGTTGGTTACAAGGATAATGTCGAGATAGAGGAAGAGACTAAGGCCAAAGAAGTAATAAAATTTACATATGATAACAATGACATTTACAATAAGATACAAAAGTTGAAAACTAGAAAAGCGGCTGGAATTGATCAGATTTCTGGGGATATACTAAAGACAATGGGTTGGAATGTAGTACCATATCTGAAGTACTTATTTGATTATTGTTTGGTCGAAGGAGCTATACCAGATGAATGGAGAGTTGCTATAGTAGCCCCTGTGTATAAAGGAAAGGGTGATAGACATAAAGCTGAAAATTACAGGCCAGTAAGTTTGACATGCATTGTATGTAAGCTTTGGGAAGGCATTCTTTCTGATTATATTAGACATGTTTGTGAAATTAATAACTGGTTCGATAGAAGGCAATTCGGTTTTAGGAAAGGTTATTCCACTGAAGCTCAACTTGTAGGATTCCAGCAAGATATAGCAGATATCTTGGATTCTGGAGGTCAAATGGACTGTATCGCGATTGACCTGTCTAAAGCATTTGATAGGGTGGATCATGGTAGACTACTGGCAAAAATGAGTGCAATTGGACTAGACAAAAGAGTGACTGAATGGGTTGCTATATTTCTAGAAAATAGGTCTCAGAGAGTTAGAGTAGGTGAAGCTTTGTCTGACCCTGTAATAGTTGAGAGGGGAGTTCCTCAGGGCAGTGTTATCGGACCTTTATGTTTTCTTATATATATAAATGATATGAGTAAAGGAGTGGAATCGGAGGTAAGGCTTTTTGCGGATGATGTTATTCTCTATAGAGTGATAAATAAGTTACAAGATTGTGAGCAACTGCAACGTGACCTCGAAAATGTTGTGAGATGGACAGCAGGCAATGGTATGTTGATAAACGGGGCTAAAAGTCAGGTTGTGAGTTTCACAAGTAGGAAAAGTCCTCTCAGTTTTAATTACTGCGTTGATGGGGTGAAAGTTCCTTTTGGGGATCATTGTAAGTATCTAGGTATTAATATAAGGAAAGATCTTCACTGGGGTAATCACATAAATGGGATTGTAAATAAAGGGTACCGATCTCTACACATGGTTATGAGGGTGTTTAGGGGTTGTAGTAAGGATGTAAAGGAGAGTGCATATAAGTCTCTGGTAAGACCCCAACTAGAGTATGGTTCCAGTGTATGGGACCCTCACCAGGATTACCTGATTCAAGAACTGGAAAAAATCCAAAGAAAAGCAGCTCGATTTGTGCTGGGTGATTTCTGACAAAAGAGTAGCGTTACAAAAATGTTGCAATGTTTGGGTTGGGAAGAATTGAGAGAAAGAAGAAGAGCTGCTAGACTAAGTGGTATGTTCCGAGCTGTCAGCGGAGAGATGGCGTGGAATGACGTTAGTAGACGAATAAGTTTGAATGGCGTTTATAAAAGTAGGAAAGATCACAATATGAAGATAAAGTTGGAATTCAAGAGGACAAACTGGGGCAAATATTCATTTATAGGAAGGGGAGTTAGGGATTGGAATAACTTACCAAGGGAGATGGTCAATAAATTTCCAATTTCTTTGAAATCATTTTGGAAAAGGCTAGGAAAGCAACAGAAGGGAATCTGCCACCTGGGCGACGGCCCTAAATGCAGATCAGTATTGATTATTGATTAAGTCATGTTACTCGGGTTTGGATACCAAGAAGAACTCGAAGCCTCAAGGGTGTAATCATATCACCAGTCACATAAAAGTATAAAGCTGCTGGCTTCTTTTGTGTTTTGAATAGATATGTAGCCATGAAGGAACTGTAAGAACAGTATCAAAGAGAAGAAAATATCACTTCAGTGTATTACTTCACTTTAATGGTTCCTTTTAATTAAATTACTTCCCTGAAAAAGTAATCACTACCACAACCACCACTCATTTAATCACTAAAAGAGGGTGTGGAACTGCAAGGGAAGTGTATTTCTCTGAAATTGAACGTTCCAAAATATGAATTCCTAGTATAAAGAATCTTCGGGAGCATCCCATGGTGAAATACATATACAGTAGAGTCTCGTTAATCCGAACTAATTGGGACCGGAATCTGTTCAAAATTTTCGGATTAACTGGAAAATATTTTCTAATAATAATCTTATTGTTTTTACATCCTGCCAACTACTTTTACGGTTTTCGGAGACGCCTAGGTGCCAGGATTTTCTCCCGCAGGAGTTCTTTTACGTGCCAGTACATCTACTTACACGAGGCTGACGTATACCACCGGACTGAGCTAGGATCGAACATGCCAAGTTGGGGTCAGAAGTTCAGCGCCTCGACCGTCTGAGGAAAATAGTGTCTACAATACAGTAGAATACATACTGTAATTTGAAATGTCCATTCTTTAGCATTTACTGATGTGATGTTTATGAGACGCTAGTTTAACGCTGCATCTTCGAGTAGGTTTCAATCACTACAGTAAAAGAAATTAACGCACTTTGTAAAGATAAATGACCAGTGATTGATGGTTTATGTTGATTAATTATGTCTCCATTAAGTTATTCTTGTAAAATATGACTAATAAAATGCAAGTAAATCTTCATTCTATACTGTGTTCTTTCATTTCAATAAGGATGTTTAAAAAAATGAATATTTCAGTTTGGATTAACGGGACTCTAGTGCATTATGAACTTCTAGTATCAGACCAAGACAGATAGCCTACTTAGAAGATACAGAACCACTGAAGCTTATAATACATTGAGTTTTTTTAAGAAGATACAGAACCACTGAAGCTTATAATACATTGAGTTTTTTTAGTTTACGCTGAAGTTTAGCAGATTCTTTGACTTCCCTATTATACGTGGTGCACCACCAAGTTACACAGATGAAGCAAAGAACTCTGAGAAACTTCTGCAGTAAAATATTGCCATGGCCACAACCAACATTGTGAAGCCAAGAAAATTCAATCTCTCTTTCCAAATTCCCTGCTAGGGTTTTAATCAAATCTGCCATCTTTCGATCTGCATCAAGTATTTTCTCAGTGAGAGTCACACCCCAAGCAACAGCAGAAATAAGACTTTCCGAGGGATATGTCAAGCGTCTATGATTGGGGTCCTTCTCTCGAGAGTCAATGTCTTCATGCAGAAAAAGATCTGTGTCAGCACAACACAAAACAGACCTGCAACTCTCGCAGGGACCAAGGTCCCAGAGCCTCTTTGCAATATAGCCACTGACATAGGCTGTAGAGCGCATAATGCTGTCACCTGGATATCTGGCCTCATCAGAATCAACAGTGACAGGCATTATGTCATCCACAGGCCTGGAAGTAGGCACATTAGGTTCATGACCACCACAAAGGAACTGTTGTAAATTGGACTGAAGCTCTGCATCATCGTTCATGTAGGATGTCTCCAAATGCCAAACCATTGATGATGCAGGTCTTCAGTACATCTACAAACTGCCACATTGTGGGATGATCATTGCAACCACAATGTGATCGAATCAACCCAAACACATTTTCAAGAGCATCTTGATTAAGATACCTCAGCTGCAAATAGCGAACCTCAGCAGCCAGGTTCTCACAGGTGCGGTTGAAAGCTCCATAGCCTTAATGGATGTAATCCAAACATGCTGGAAGGGCATTTTCTTCTCTTTTGGAGACTGACCTACAACCCTGGGACGGTACTGTGAAAATCAGAGTCCGAACATTTTACGGCCTTTTCCCACATCTTCCAATGTGGACTGTTAACTTCCAATCGCACTTTGAGTGGAGCTCCGTCTGTAAAAAAGTACAAGATAAACCAAGTCAGTGATATGTGACAATTATTAGTAACTTTCTGTTACCTAGGTATACTTGCTCTTTTCTATTATAAGAAATATGCTACACTTGTACTCACTCATAGGATATGGCAAACATCCAGTGAAGGAGTCCATTAAGTCATCAAACAGTTTGCAGTATTGTGCAGTCGCAAGGCCAGCCGATGGCAAGAGGCCTGAAATAAATAATGTGAATGAATGAAACTGGACATTAAATATTGATCATCAGGAGTTATTTTCTACAGCCTGTACACTTAAAATTCCATGAGAAATAGAAGCTCACCACTTCGAACTCCATCTTGCACAAACAACAGTGTTACTAAGGACTTGGGCAGCAATGTTGACATTCATCTTCGCACGGGAATCAGGTGCTATGTATGTATCGGTCAGTTTCTTGAGTGCGTGTCATCCTCATATACTGCCTCTATGTGCTTCCAGCTTGCTACACCTTCAAACTGCAAGCTGGTAGTCGTGACAACAATTTTTGCATCATATTTCAAGAGACTGTTCCGAGCACACTTAAGGAGATGGGGAGGATCAAAAATGGTGACGATGCTCTTGCCTCGGAAGGAGAAAACCGGATCATCAGTTGATAACAAGTTCTTTCCCGTGAGCTCATTCAGTGCTGCTCTGTTGCTGGGACCAAGATCACACACCGTAGCCATGACATTGGCTCCAGCATCAAAACAAGCACCGAGCACCTCCAGGATGAGCTTGCTTAGGTACACTGATGACATCCCACTGTTACTGAAGTAAAAAGCAACGGGCTGCTTCCACTTCCGTACCAGTCCACGAAGCATGAACACCAGAGCATACTTCACCGGAAGTTTAGTCCTACCCAGGTGTCCACGATTCTCCAAACCATCAATGCAATCAAATTTCGAATTGTAATGCAGGCCCTCTCTCAGTGACATCTCATCAAAGATGACATTTCCTTCAGTGAATGCTTGAGTGTGGTGAAGATGGCATCATTGATCTCAGCAGTGAAGGGCACAGAATTAATCAAGGATTGCAGTGTCCTTTCACAAGGGAGCACAAAAACTTTACTCAGGACTGGGTAATATCTTGGACTCCTCTTATAAACAGACAGTGCTAAGATCTTCTCTTCTATGGTCCAGCGCCTTCCCCATGGTCTCTTCTTTGAGCAACGTAATTGTGACCTGAAAATAGTAGCTGCAGAAGTTGACATTTGGTTCTGTAAAAACTGCTTGCTTTTACAAAAGGAAATATCTCTCAGCTCCTTTTTCTTAACCCAATACTTCTTTTGCAACTGAAAAAAGGCCTTGTGTCTCATCTGACCGTAATTCAAAAGTTTCTCCTTTAAAGGAGTTAACTCTGCCTTAGTACGCATCTTCAGCAGAGACAAGGTCAACCGCTTCCTTTTTCTCTTCCCTGAACCAGTTGATAATGAGGTACTTCCTGCATCAGTATCATTAATAACTAAATCAGTAACAGAAGAGGCTACAAACGAAGGCTTCGAAGATTCCTCAAGTGGTAGGCATCCTAGACTTGTATCGGAGACATCTGGGATTGGAGGACTAAAGGAAAGGCGAGATATGCAGCGTGGTGTAGGAGTTGAAGTGCTGGGCAAAGAAGGTTGGATCTCAAGATTGCTTGAGGACAGAAATGGAGTTGGGTTACGAGGTTCTACAGGAATAGGAGAGACGCTGGACAGGTGGAGATACATGGGGAACATGACTGAGGGGATGAGAAGGTGCACGAAGTGAAGGTAAGCCTCACCAGTAACTCGTTCTGATAGCATGTGTTAGTGAAGTGGGCACTGCAGACATATAAATGCCAGCCCCGACAACCGCTCGCCACCCACTCCTTAAATCTGCAACAAATGATACAAGTACAGTTAGAAACGCTGAATCTATATCATTTATTCATCATCATCATTAGTCGTTGTGCTCAATACTGAGCGTCGTGACCTCATAACTCCATCATTTCCGTGTTGCAACCTTGACAAGATGTCTCCATCCCGAGCGGTTTTCACATTTCGTTAATATGACCTGAAGTGGTAGCCCAGTGATCTATCCATCTGCTTGCTGTTCTTCCTCGTGGTCTACTGCCTTCAAGTTTGCCTTGTAAAATTACCCTTTCCAAGTTCTCTCCATCTCGTCTTAAAATGTGGCCGAGGAACTGGAGGTAACGTTCACTCACACCGGAAGATAGGCGTTTCTTGATGCAGAGTTCGTCCAGAATGGAAACATTAGTTCTTTTTCCTGTCCAGGATACACGTAGCATTCTCCGCCAACACCACATCTCAAAGGCATCAATGCGCTTTTTGTCTTTAGCATTCACGGTCCAGGTCTCACAGCCGTACAAAAAGACGGAGAACACTAGTTATTCTACCAAGCGCATCTTCGTGGCTTTTGATATTGCCCGGTTCTGCCAGATCTTAGTAAGTTTAACCATTGTAGCACGACCTAAGACAATACGTCTTTTTACCTCTTTATGACAGCTCCCTGTGTCATTGATGACAGACCCCAAGTATACAAATTCCTTAACTATATCCAGGTCCTTTAGGCATCCCGTAAGTTGGATTTCACCTTGCCGATCAACTACCATTAGCTTGGTCTTTTTGATGTTTATCTCTAGACCATACTGAAGACTAGTGTTCTTCACCCTTGTAAGCAGGTCATGAAGTTCCTCTTCACTACCAGCGATGAGGGAAGTGTCATCTGCAAAGCGCAGGTTATTAATTTTTCTGCCACCAATTGAGATTCCACCATTCCAGCCATTGAGAGCTCTTTTGATGACACACTCTGCATAGATGTTGTAGAGTTGAGGTGATAATATACAACCTTGCCTTACTCCATTTGTCACATTGAAAATTCCTGAGAGATCTCCATCCACCTTTATGGTTGCTGCGTGGTTTTTATACAGGCTTTTCAGTAACGATATTAAGTGCAGTGGAACCCCAAATTCCTTTAGCACCTGCCACAACTTGTCCCACATAACAATCAAAGGTCATTTTGTAGTCCAGGAAGCAAATAAAGGCAGGGACACAAAACTTGCGAGATTTCTCAATTATCTGTCTCGTGTTCAGGATAGACTCTCGTGTTCCTTTACCTGCAACAAAGCCTGCTTGTTCTGCGGATATCTGGGGAGGTTGCAGGAATGGTTTTAGGCGTTGGTTTATTATGTAGAGCAGAACTTTGCTTGCATGGGATATTAATGCGATAGTACGATAATTGGAACAATCCCTTATAGACCCCTTTTTGTGAAGAGGGATTAGTATTGATGTTGTCCAGTCCTTGGGTCATTCACCAGTTTTCCACACCATATTACATACCAAATGTAAAACACGCATGCCCTCCTCCCCCATCACTTTCAGCATTTCTCCCGAAATACCATCCATACCTGGGGCTTTGTTGTTTTTCAAATGATTGATAGCATTCACAATTTCAGTTAATAAAATATCTGGTTCCTCTTCATACCTCAAAGAAATTTCCTGTTCGGTAGAATTATTTCCTTTGCAATACAGCATTTCACAGTATTGTTTCCATCTCTCTATTGCTTTGTTCTTATCAGTCATAAGGTTGCCATCTTCATCTTCAATCACCCATGTGCATGGTTTGAACTCATGGGTAATGCTGTTGACTTTTTTAAAAAGATCATGTGTTTGATTCAGCCTTTGATGTTGGTCTATTTCATCACAAATACTGGTGAGATACCGTGTCTTGGCAGTTCTGCAATTGCGCTGTATTTTGCAGCAAAGTTCACTGTATGCTTCTTCGTCTTGCTTGGTTTGAATGCCACGTTTCTTCAGTGTGCTCCGCTCTTCTATCAGCAGTAGAGTGGTGTTTGATATCCAGGGGTGCTTAGCTTGGGAAGAATTAGTAAATGGTTCAGGGAGAGAAGAGTTAATGATGTACTTCAGGTTATCCCATGTTTGGGAGGCTGATCCTTCCTCCTATACTTGCTGGAGTTTTGGCCTTATTCTTTCTCCAAAATCTTGGAGAGCCTTTTTGTCAGTAACGCGAACTTGTGTCACTCTCTTCTTCTTGGTCAGTTTCAGTTTGATCCGCATTTTCATGGTTAGCATAATGTGGTCACTACCACAGTCTGCTCCCGGATAGGTTTTGCAATCCAGTACAGAAGTCCGCCATCGTTGCCTCACCAAAATGAAATCAATCTGATTTTGAACCCTGTCGCCAGGAGAAATCCATGTGTATCGACGCCGTGGGTGATGTTGGAAGAGAGTATTGCAGATAGACAGGTTATTGCCAACACAGAACTCCAGTAGATGCTCACCACGCTCATTTCTCACACCTAGACCGTGCCTTCCAACCACATGTCCCAAATGATTATCTTCAATAGTCTCGCCTATCTTCGCATTAAAATCACCCTGAATGACTAATATTTCCTTCTGAGGAATCTTTCTGATGGTGTGTTCCAGCAGCTCGTAGAATTCATCGATTTCATCATCCAGTGCAACTGCAGTAGGAGCATAAACCTGAATGGAGTTGATCCTACACGGAGAAGCATTCATCTTAATGGAGATGATTCTGTCAGAGACAGGCTCATATCCGACAACAGCACTGGCTAGTACTTTAGGAATCACTACAGCAACACCATTCTGACTGAGATCCTCGCTTCCAGAAAAATATATGGTGTTATCCGAGTGAGTGACAAAGTGGCCACAACCTTTCCAATGTGTCTCGCTGAGTCCAAGTATGTCCAGATCATGTAGGCTCATTGCTCTTTCAACGATAGCCAGTTTTCCTGTCTGTAAGAGACCTCGTACATTCCAGGTTGCAATCTTTCTAACTACGCGCAAAGTTGGTTTGGATTGATTTGCACGTTCAGATGCTCCTCTCAACTATGTCCCCCCCATAGATCCGACTGGGAGACTTACTCCAGACACTGATTTATGAGTAAAGCCATGAGGTTGTCCTGACCCCCAATTCCACTCTGCTTACCGACCTAGCTTCCTGCTGGGGTTGTTACCCAACCTTCCACTGGGTTGCTCAGCGTAACAGGGGCACCACGTGTAGGTAGGAAATGGAGAATTGAGGTGAGAGAGGCTAAGAAAACTCTCTTGTTGAGTTCTTATATTCGCATCACACTTCCATTTAGCCAGAGTCTCAAGGTGGTCGCAGAGACTCTCCCTAGGTCAGTTCCCAGGGCCTATATCATTTATTAGAATGAGTAAAATGGTAACAGTAAACGTTAGTGATTAGACACAGAATAGTTATGTATAAGATAATTCAAAATCGGCAATTTGTACGTGATGTTATGCCATAAAATATAATGATTTCACAGGTTTTTAAAATATATATAAATATAACCTCTTACCTTCCTTCGGATTTCGGAAGGGTATGAAACCTCACGTCCCACACCCGCAAACTAAACAGTTTTTCTTTCTATCCATTGTTCTCCTCGTTTTGTTTGCTGGATTTCTATTTCTAACAACGCAGGCACATGGATAGAATAGACCGCCAAATAACAACACAATCAAAGCAAGTGATCAAAGCAATAGCAGCATGGGAACTATCGCTTAAAATCTATACGAGTTCGAACAAGGTTAATCGATTGGGTAAAGTCGAATTTGATGCATTCCAGCAATATTATCTCCACAATGCTTGACGTTATATGACTAATTAATTTGTTAGAAGGGCCCACTGAATGAGTTTAGACTTGAAATACTTCACTTAGAAACAAACTGCCTTTAATTATTACCATCGCTCATTTCATGCTTACTTGCGTGCCATCTACAGAACCTGTACATAACTATCTACACGTTATGAATGACCTCCAGCGCCATCTAAAATAAGAGACTGAAACTACCTGAAGCTAGCTACAGATTGGAACCAAAAGCCCTATTAGAGTTTCACCCCCCTGATTAGAATCCTTCATATGCTGGTATGCTGCAGAAAACCTCTTATATTTTATTGCATTAACGTGTTCTGCGTACCTGATTTTGAAGCAACGACCTGTTTGACCTGCATATGAGCAAGAACAGTCACTACAGCAAATCCTGTAGACTCCTGATTTTGAAAAAGAGTTGCCCTTATTAATAGAGGAGGGCTTCTGCAAAATATCCAAATTTCTGATCTTAGTACGAAAAGAAATATTAACATTGTGTTTTTTGAAAATATTTGTGACTTCATATACATCTTTGTTAAAAATAAATGTTGAAAACGTAAGAGGATTTGGTTTGTTTCTTGGTAAGGTGGTTTTAGGACATTACCTAAATTTGTTAATAATTCTTTCAATAAAGGCTTTAGCTGTAGAACAGATGATTTTAAATTCTCCATTCAAATCAGTTTTGGACATGGGGATCTGGAAAGTGTGATTTACCAGACTATAATAAGAATAATTTTCTCAGCAACTATTGAATAAATTGTCACAATTTATATAGGGGTCTAGGTTTATAATTAATGATTGGACGAATGGGGATACCTGCCTTGTGCATTTGAGGGTAATATGAGTCATATCTAATGGTAGTAGCCGTCTGAGTTGGTTTTCTGTAAATACTGTAAGTAAAAGACGAGGGATGTCTTAACCCATATGAACCAACCCGCCCTTTGCTCTGACATTGCTAGGAATCTGCCAACTTTCTAGTAAGCAACCTTGGTGTTGCAAGCTTTCGGTTAAAACAGTATAGTGGGTAGTATAGGCTTGGACCCCATGTGTTTTGACTTCTATGAATACCTTAAAAAATGACGTAACTTCTTTGAATATACAACAGCAAACTCAAGAAGCCAGCATTCAACTGATAATTCTTCTTTATAATATCTTTTAGTGCACACTGGACTTTTAATACTATACGGCGCACTGAACTTTATTCATAAATAAACAACATAACTTCCGCTCAGTGCTTCGTCAATTGGAAGAGTTATTGTTTTTAATATATTGCTGCTCAATATCCCACATGGTATGTACTTTTAAAAAGACTGTACTTGTGTTTACATTGTTTATTTTTTCTTCGATATTTACGCTTTAATTTACTTCAGGCTGATGATGACCTATTACTGGGTCGAAACTAGTCCCTATGTAATTTAAACTATTTACATTTTGTATTGAAAAGGTGGACCCAAAATAATATATTAATTTACTCTATTGTAATCACAGTTCAATACGGATCTATCATTATGAAACTTATTTCTTTTAATTTCTTTTAATTATGGGTGCATAGGAGTTAATTGAAGGGCTCGGTGGAATATAGTCATAAGCCACAATAACTTAGTTCTGAGTAAATGACAAATGAAAGTTCAGCTCAATTCTGTAAATCATTCACTAAATTTGTAATAACTTTCCTTGTATAAATGAACACTTGTATGTGTTATAAAACATATGGGAGGCAGTGAAACAACACTTTGCCCTAGTATATGATTTAAGAGCATTTTTAATTAATGAGGTAACTAACATGGGCTTATGACTTTATTTGCCGGAAAGAAATTTAAATACTTAAGGGCGAATACATTTTTATTTATCAAGAAAAGCACAATATTAGAGAATGAATAAGCCTACACTTAATTATAAAAACACAATATTTGAGAATGAACACACTTAATTTAAGAAAACACAATATATGAGAATGAATACACATACTTTAAGAAAAAACAATGTGTATCTCAACGGAATTCTTCCACATCACTGTCTTCAACATTATATCCTGTAAGGGACAAGAAGAAGGGTTGATTGGCTACTGATACATTTCCAACATTTATTTTTAACAAAGATGTACATAAAATCACAAATATTTTCTTCAAATAAGTCAACACCATAGAACAAATCAAAAGTTAGACAACTTCAGTCATTTTATTCTATACATTCCTTCGATATTGTTAACATGTACCCGAGTATCAATACTTGCTTACTTTTTCCAATTATCAAAAGAAATGTACTTGGCATAAGTCAGCTTAGCAAACTGGAAATTCAAGACTTTATAACCATCTTAAGATGTTTAATTAATAATAATTACTTCACATTCGACAATGTTGTTTAGAAACAAGATGGTTTGGCGATGGGGTCACCGGCCTCGGAAATTTTAGCTGAACTTTACCTCGATTATCTAGAGCATTCCGTAATTGATAAGGATGTTAATTTTGCTAATATTCAGTTCTGGGCCAGGTATGTGGATGACACGTTTTTAATCTTAAATAAACATTCTATTGATGCACATTCTACCCTAAAAAACCTTAATACCATAGATCAGCACATCAAATTCACCCTGGAATCAGAAACTAATAGATCAATCAATTTTCTGGATTTAACAATTAATAGACATCCCTCGTCCTTTACTTATAGTATTTACAGAAAACCAACTCAAACGGCTACTTCCATTAGATATGACTCATATCACCCTCAAATGCACAAGGCAGGTATCCCCATTCGTCCAATCATTAATTATAAACCTAGACCCCTATATAAATTGTGACAATTTATTCAATAGTTTCTTAGAAAATTATTCTTGTTATAGTCTGGTAAATCGCACTTTCCAGATCCCCATGTCCAAAACTGATTTGAATGGAGAATTTAAAATCATCTGTTCTACAGCTAAAGCTAATGGCTTCCAAGAGGCCTTTCTTCTTCTTCTTGTCCGTTTCACCCTCTTTGGGGTGCGATAGATCTATCAATGGTTAGTGAGTCGTGTTTTCCTGTCCTCCTTTCAGATCTTGCCTTCCTCTCTTCTTCAGAAATTCTGTATAGTCGCTTGGGCTTCACCCCGTCTTGAAACCTCTTTATTTTATCTTTGGTTATTTTCTTTGCAGATCCATCTACAAGCATCTCTTCTGTAATTTGGAATTCTCGTAGGTCCTTCTCAGTTTCCTTGAACCAGTTCGGCTTGGTTTTCTTATTACGGAAATAGTCGAAGATCCTTTTAGTTTTCTTTTTTGGATCCATTCTTAGGATGTGGCCATAGAAGACAATTCTCCTTTTCCTTATTGTGTCGGAAATCCTTTCTGATTTCCTATACAGGGTTTCATTGCTGATGTGTGAAAGTTCGTTATTATGGAATTTGGGGCCTAGAATTTTTTGTAGTATTTTCCGTTCCTTTATCTCCAACTTTTCCATTGGACCATGCGTAGTTATAGATAGAGTTTCTGCAGCTTCAGGCTTGACTACTGTATTATAATGTCTGATCTTGGAATTCCACGAGAGGGATTTTTTGTTATAGGTGTCTTTCGTAAGCTGGAAGGCTGTTTCTATTTTGGTTCGCTGAGATTCCATTGCTTTCTTCTCAAGACCATTCCAGCTGATCCATTCACCAAGGTATTTGAAATCTGTGACGATCTCTATTTTTTGTTCCCCCATTTTCAAATATTTTGGAGGATTCTTAATGTTGGTTATTATTTTGGTCTTTCCAAAGGCGATTTTGAGACCTATCTTCTCTGCTTGCTTCAGGAGTTCGAAGGACTGACTGTTCCTTGGCTTCCTCCCACGTCTCAGCTAGTAAGGCCATGTCGTCTGCGAAAGCTAAACATTTGATCTTGATATCCTTGTTTACCGATCCCAATCGAATTCCACCACTAGTTGTCTCATCCCATTCTGTGACTACCTTCTCCAAGGCACAATTGAACAGTATGGGGGACAGTCCGTCACCCTGTCGGACACCAGTTTTGATCTCAAAAGGAGCTGACAATTCTCCCATGAATTTGACTTTGGAAAATGTGTTGGTGAGAGTTTCCCTGATGAGGTTTGTTGTTTTGTTGTCTAGACCGAATTCTTTGAGTACAGAAAGGAGACTTTCCCGGTCTAGTGAGTCATCCGCCTTTTGGAAGTCAATAAAGGTGATGACGTATGTTTTTGCCCTAGATTTCTGGTATGCCATGAGATTTTTAAGGTTCAGGATTTGTTCCGGACAGGATCTCCCCTTTCTGAATCCCGCTTGATATTCACCCAACTGATGATCTAACTGTGGTTCTGTCCTATTAAGTAAGGCCTTTGAGAATATCTTATATGTAATATCCAAAAGTGATATGCCTCTATAGTTGTAGGGGTTCATTTTATCCCCCTTCTTGTGGATCGGGTGGATGAGGGCCATCTTTCATTCTTCTGGAATTCTTTCTTTGACCCAGATTTCTTCAAAAACTTTTTGTAGGGATTCTATTGCTTCCTTGTTGGCATTCTTCCAAAGTTCGGCTGTGATCTGGTTTTCTCCCGATGCTTTGTTGTTTTTAAGGCTCGAAATGATCTTTTCTAGTTCCTCGAAGGTTGGCGGCTGTGAGTCAGGACTGGTATTTGTTGGGACATTAAATGTCATTTTTTTCTACTGGCTTTTCACAGTTGAGGAGATTTTCAAAGTAGTCAGTTAGTATCCTGCAGTTATCAGTGTTGTTATGTGCTATACTTCCCTTCTTGTCCCGTAACTGTATAGTCGGTGGCTTGTACTTCGTTGTTCTCTGTTTAAAGATTTTGTAGAAACTTCTTGCCTTGTTTTTGGTAAAGTCGTCATCTATTTTTGAATAAGCATCTGGTTTTTGTAAGCCTTTTTAATTGTTTTGAATTTTTTATTGACCATCTTTCTGATATTCAAGAAATTTTGTCTATTGCTTTCCGTTCGTTGCGACTGCCATTTGTGCCATGCTTCCTTCCTTTGTTTCAATAGATCGTCACATTCTTCTGACCACCAAACATGTTTTTTGACTTTTGTTATAGGAGCAAATTTTTTGGCTTTTGATAATAAGTTCTGTTTTATTTGATCCCAGTTTTGTTTGTGTATATCCTTTGTCGCAAGATGGTATTCTTTTGAATTTAAAATTTTCTCCGGGTCATATCGTTTGCTTGTGTGTTTAAGGACCTTGTCTCTCCTTCTGGGGATGATTTTGATCTTTATCTTCGACATGTAATGGTCCGAGTCTAAATTAGCTCCCCTGAGGAATTTGACATTTTGTATTTCTCTGTTGAACTTCCGTCTAATAGCCACATGGTCCAGTTGAAATTCACCCAAGTTAGGATTTGGTGAGATCCACGTTTTTTGTTTTCTAGGAAGCTTTTTAAAAGCTGTGGATTTCAGTATCATATCCTGGGCTTGGCACAACTCTATAAGTCTGACACCATTTTGATTGGTCCTGTTATGCGCTGGGTATTTCCCGACTACATGTCGATACTTTCTCTCCTTCCCTATCTGGGCGTTGAAGTCTCCCAATAGTATGATGTTGTGTTTTTCAGGTACCCTTTGGATGACATCGTCCAACTGATCCCAAAAGAGTTCCACTTTCTCCTTGTTCTTTCAGTTGTCCTCATTTATGGGGGCATGGGCATTCACAATAATGTATATTCTCTTGGTAGATTTGAAAACCAAAGTTGATAGTCTTTCATATTGGGACTCAAACTGGACTATGGAATCCAGGACATTCTTGTTTATTATGAAGCCAGTTCCTAGGTGTGGCATGTTTTTCATGACTCTTTGACCAACTTTTCCCTTGTATATCCTGAACTCTTCAGAGTCAAAGTTGTTTTCACCTATATAACTGGTCTCCTGAAGTGCCGTTATGATAATTCGATGATTTCTGAGAGTGTCCGTAAGGTGTTTTAACTTTCCAGTTTTAAGAAGAGAATTAGCATTGAAGGTGGCTATGAAATTCGGGTATTTGCATTTGATTTTGTTTGAGGTTTCAAGACGCTCCGACTCGTCTTTGTGTAACGCTGCAGACTCCCCAGAATCCGAATGTCTGCTTATGCACAACGGTGCACCTGAGGTAATTTGTTTCACATTACACTTTCCCATGAACGATAAACATGAGTTTGGGGTAACTACTTGAGTCACCAGTTTATAACCAAGGTTATGAGCCCTGGAGGTTTCTTCCAGCTGCCCCTAATCTGGGGTACAGACACTGACCTCAGGCCGCCCAATCTGGGAACAAACGCCTGGGGAATTTTATGTTCTTCAACCAAGATCCTCAGCTCATCCACCCTCTCTGCCGTAGGGAGATTCTTCTCTTCATCCACCATCGAGACCGTTGACCAGTTTTCACCTAGTAACCCTAGGCAAGGTTTGCCCCTTCCGCCATCTCCACCGTACCGAAAGTCATCTTCTCCGCCGTAGATCCCGTTGAGGACTTCACCTATAACCCAGGCTAAGGGCCCTCCATATTTATGACCCCTGGAGAGAGAGTGTCCCAGTATTTTAAAGGCCTTTATTGAAAGAATTATTAACAAATTTAGGTAATGTCCTAAAACCACCTTACCAAGAAACAAACCAAATCCTCTTATGTTTTCACCATTTATATTTAACAAAGATGTATATAAAGTCACAAATATTTTCAAAAAACACAATGTTAAGATTTCTTTTCGTACTAAGAACAGAAATTTGGATATTTTGCAGAAGCCCTCCATAATTTATAAGGGCAACTCTTTTTCAAAATCAGGAGTCTATAGGATTTGCTGTAGTGACCGTTCTTGCTCATATGCAGGTCAAACAGGTCGATGCTTCAAAATCAGGTACGCAGGACACGTTAATGCAATAAAATATAACAGGTTTTCTGCAGCAGGCCAGCATATGAAGGATTCAAATCGTACCTTTCCTGAATTCAATCAAGATATTGGGATATTGGAGGTTGTAAACAAAGGTCCCTTGCTTGATGCTACGGAAAATTGTTACATTCACTTGGACCAATATTTTAATGCGGGCCTGAATTTAAATGACATCTCCGAAAAACCAAAAATTTTGTTTGATTTTCTTATTTTACTTCTTAGTATTACAAAACTCCTAACTGCAGCTCTATCTTTCGTATTGTGCATAACACTTTCTTACGTTACGCATACCCTCCATAGTTCCCTTCTCTTTCTTACCTGTTTCACCTACCTTCTTCTCTTTCCTTTTCAAGCTGACAATTTACTTTATTTTATTTTCAACTTTTACTTCCCCTTGTTTCTTTTTGCATGATTAATTTTCTTTATTCTTCTTTCTACTCCTTTGACCCCGCATTGGACTGAGAAGTATTCCCTTGAAGTTCTTATTAATATTGCAACTTTCACCTTTTTAAACATATAAATATTCAAATTAAAGGAAACTATCCACAGCTGTTGCACAATTTCCATAGAAAAAAATCACAACATTTAAAACAGGCGACTGTTCACAGTTTGTTTTTCAGGAATAATTTTAAGGTTTATAAAGGAACTTTATACATGTTTCATCCTTTGTACTTCTGATCAATTGTGACAAGGCCTTTTATTTATATTGTGAATCTTCCTACTCTAAGTAGAACTCAGGACTTCCAAGATTCCATCTTGAGTTAAGTAATTATGTTAAAGTGTCGTTCTAATTGTGACTCATATTTACAGGGAAACTCTATATGTGGTTCAACCTTTGTATAACATTTCATTTATAACAAGACTTTTTATTTATTTGAGTATCTTACGGTTCTAAGTCTAACTCAATACTTTCAAAGTTCTAACTTCAGTGAAAATAATCATGTTGTGTTAAGTGTCGTTCTAATTGTGACTTCAAGATTTTGAAATTGTGATTATTTGAAGTTTTATTCTCCAGATACTTTTAGGAGCATCATAAGTCCCGTATTAAGAGTGTTTATATGTGCATTGATATAATGATAATGTTAATATTGAAATAATAAATAAAGAGGTTCAACCTATTCAATACAAAAGAATAAGAAATGCAGTGATTACATTCTTACTTAATAATAAGTAGAAGTGGTACCGGTTTCGACCCTAGTCCAGGTCATCATCAGCCGATTAAAACATGAAAAACAATGCATAGGAAAAAGAAAAGAAAAGATCAAGTTCACTCCGGATCAGTAGAAGAGGCAATATAAAAATGACAGGGGTAGACATTGTAAAATTCAGAAGAAGAAAAATGTAAGTCGCTTAAAAGAAACGGTGCGTAATTTTTTGAGCGGCAGTATGGTACACGCAGTGTTAGGCAAAGTCTTATAATGTTTATGAAAAGCGGAGAACGGTTAAATGAGTTAGCTTGTATACACTGTCAGGCACAAAGTCATAACACAATCGAACACATATGAAGATCCATAATCGTGCTGAAGCTGAAGATGAGTAGATCAATTGAAGTAACTTGCCAGCTCCCGGTGATCAGCATGATATATTCAACATCAGGCACTGTGGTTTCAAACGCCAAAGTAAAATGAAGAATAGCTTAATGATCCAGTATTTACTTCGGTTGCGGGGATGTAAGTATACAGGGTGTTAGGTGTATACGTGCAGATATTAAGCTAGTCGGCTAAGAAAAATACATCTCATAATATATGCTATGTACTTTTTACCTTGTCCTATTAGTTTGCCCATAACTGAGCCAAATATTTCAGGACCTAATGTGTTTTGAACGGCCGTAGCAGGATACGCCGGTGATGTCATTCTGTCCACGCGTAACGGAAGTACAGTAGCCGAGTATAGGGCTTGTTGAACCTGTTTCTTATCGCAGGCCAACACATGTTGTTGTGCACTTCCCCTAAAGGCTTGGCGAGTAGAAGAGGATGACTCACGTGCCAGGTCACTTGCTGTACTCGAAAACCGGTGTAGGGTACTCTGTGTAAAAAGTACACAGAATCCTTACAGTGACGTCGAAGATCCGTACAAGCACATACGTGCGAATCAAGTGTTGTGTATTTGTGTGCGATTTTTAAGACGTCAATGGCATTACTCAGTGATCCAAGCTGACAAAATGAAAGGAAATGATTAATAAGTAAATGAAATATGGGCGCAACATTTCTGTGCTGTTATTGCGACAGTCTACGATGAATTTCTGACAATAGACAATGCGGGTTGTCTATGCTTATTCATAAACTTTTTAGGTCATTGAAAGGACGGTGGACACTGAAAGAAAAGGCTATAAGTATTCAGTGAAATTGTTATTAATGAGACAAATTTCAAAAACCGTAGTTGCATCCATCGTGAACATTGCTCGAAGGAAAAAGACCTGCTGTGGAATTGCCGCCGGGCATTTCTAATAGAAGGCTTATTCTTCTTTTTCCTAATCTGTTTACCCTCCAGGGTTGGTTTTTCATGGGACTCAGCAAGGGATCCCACCTCTACCGCCTCAAGGGTAGTGTCCTGGAGCGTGAGACATTGGATCGGGGATGCAACTGGGGAGAATGACCTGTACTTCACCCAGGCGGCCTCACCTGCTATGCTGAACAGGGGCCTTGCGGGGGTATGGGAAGATTGGAAAGGATAGACAAGGAAGAGGGAAGGAAGCGGCCGTGGCCTTAAGTTAGGTACCATCCCGGCATTTGCCTGGAGAAGGGGGGAACTACGGGAAACAACTTTCAGGATGGCTGAGGTGGGAATCAGACCACCTCTACTCATTTGACCTCCCGAGGCTAAGTGGACCCCGTTCCAGCCCTCGTACTTTTCAAATTTCTTGTCAGAGCTGGAAATCGAACCCGGGCTTCGGGGGTGGCAGCTAATCACACTAACCACTGCACCACAGAGGCGGACGGAAGGCTTATTACTGAACAGTAAGTATCGATAGGTAAAATGATGACTGTAATGGACCCGTTTAATTAGAACTTCCGTAAAAATAATATTACTACTACTACTACTACTACTAATAATAATAATAATAATATCTTTACGTTCCACTAAATAATTTTCACGGTTTTCGGAGACGCTGAAATGCCAGAATTTTTTATCGCAGTATTTTTTAATGCAAATAAATCTACAGACACGAGACTGACGTATTTGAGCACCTTCAAATACCACCGGACTGAGCCAAGACCAAGCCTCCCAAGTTGGGTTCAGAAGGCCAGCACTTTACGCAGTGCTGCACCAATCATCTTGCCGGGCTGAGTGGCTCAGACGGTTGAGGCACTGGCCTTCTGAGTCCAGTCTTGACAAGGTGCTCAAATACGTCAGCCTTGTGTCAGTAGATTTACTGGTACGTGAAGAACTCCTATCGTACTAAATTCCTGCAAATCCGCGTCTCCGAAAACCGTGAAAAGTAGTTAGTGGGACGTAAAGCCAATGACATTATTATCATCATCTTACCTGCACAGTTCATAGGGGTATCTTACCTGGAGTTCCTCATAGGTACGTTATTAGAGCTTTCAGAGGATGCTCCGTTTCGACTACGCCGAAACATGTGGTTTTTACACGATGGTCCACCACCTGATATAAGCCGCTTACTGCGTGATCATTTGGATCAGTCCTTTGGTCTATGGCGAATAGGACGACATGGACCCATCAATTGGCCCGCCAGATCTCCAATGGATATTACGGAAGACTGGATTCGGAGAAGTGATTTTCGTTTGTTAGTTGCTTTACGTCGCACCAACACAGAGAGGTCTTATGGCGACAATCGGACAAGAAAGGCCTAGGAATGGTAAGAAAGTGGTCGTGGCCTTAATTAAGGTTCAACCCCACAATGCCTGGTGTGAACTTGGGAAACCACGGAAAACCATCTTCAGGGCTGCCGACATTGGGGTTCGAAGCCCCAATCTCCCGGATGCGAGCTCACAGCTGTGCGCTCCTAACCGCATGGCCAACTCACCGGGTACGGAGAAGTGAAGTCTGCAGAGTAGTCCAGGGAGGTCACTTGAACAATTGCTACGTGTTTCACACTGGTATGTCAGATGTTACACCATTTCTGCAGCGTATTGAGTTGGGAGTTCAGTTCCCAATCGATGTAGTATTTTGAGTCTCGATAGTTCGATATTCTCATAAATCCGAGCAGAAAAATTGAAGTACCGGTAACAAAAATTATAAATCTAGAGTTTCAGTTCGCGATTGCCTTGTACGTGGCGCAAGCTGAACACAACACACGGAAGACGTGCTTGTTAAAACGCTAGATATTGACCTTGAACACAGCATGGCATTTCTTCATTCTACACTGTACTGGTTTGGGTACATTGCGTGTGTATGTCTGTTGGTGTGCATGTTTGATGTTTATACACAAAACCTGTTTGTCACACTTTGTCCTCTAGTGCTAACCACAATACGAAGATACACCTGACTCATCGCAAAGAGACCTGGTTCTGGTCTTACGCATGCTATCCTGTAGTAAACTACTGCGAGCGATGTAGGCACGGGTGAAGTACATTTCATCTTGTTTCCTCCTACACCACGCATATTTTACTATTTTCTTCCCTGCCTTTCAGCTCCTAATGACCTGATAATACCGGTAATGTTATTTGCTTTACGTCCCACTAACTACTCTTACTGTTTCTGGAGGCGCTGAGGTGCTGTAATTTAGTCTCGCAGGAGTTCTTTTCACGCGCCAGTAAATCTACTGACACGAGGCTGACTTATTTGAGCATCTTCGAATACCATCGGACTGAGCCAAGATCGAGCCTGCCAAGTTGGGGTCAGAAGGCCAGCGCCTCAACCGTCTGAGCCACTCTGCCCGGCAGCAAAAAATATTATTATTATTATTATTATTACCGGGCGAGTTGGCCGTGCGGTTAGAGACGCTGGGCTGAGAGCTTGCATCCCGGAGATAATGGGTTCGAATCTCACTGTCGGCAGCCCAGAAGATGGTTTTCCGTGGTTTCCCATTTTCACACCAGGCAAATGCTAGGGCTGTACCTAAATTAAGGCCACGGCCGCCTCCTTCCAACTCCTAGGCCTTTGCTATCCCATCGTCCTATAAGACCTATCTGTATCGATGCGTCGCACCGACACAGATAGGTTTTATGGCGACAGATATAATTAAGGACTAGGATCGGGAAGGAAGCAACCGTGGTCTTAATTAAGGTACAGCCCTAGCATTTGCCTGGTGTGAACATGAAAAACCACGGAAAATCATCTTTAAAGCTGCCGACAGAGGGATTCGAAGCCAGTACATCCCGAATATTGGATACTGTTCGAACTTTGGCGACTGCTACTATCAAGCTCGGTGATGATTTAAGAGTGGATTTCTGCCGCTGGTTAATTGATCAAGCACTCAATCCAGAATTTCTGTCAAGTGTATTAGTGACACATAAGGCAATTTTTATAGAAGGAGTGTTTAATATTTAGTATACCAAGGCAACCTCTAGCACCGGCTCTCAATTAATATCTGGATGGACGCAGTGAGAAGTCTGTCTCTTTGACCAATCGTCTTTTTATTAGCGTTATTTTGCTTTACATCCCACATACTATTTATACCGTTTTCTGAGACGCTGAGGTGACGAAATTTCATATCGCAGGAGTTTATTTACGTGCCAGTATTTCTACGACACGAGACTGACGTATGTGTGCCCCATCAAATATCATCAGACTGAGCCAAGATTGAACCTGCCAAGTTGGAGATCGGAAGATAAGGACCTCAACGGTCTCAGACACTCAGACCGGTACCAATCACCTTACTTGCATAAATTTGATCGGTGTAGCTTTCCTTATGGTGACGATGGGACGGGAAAGGGCTAGTATCGGAAAGGAAGCGATCGTGGCATTCATGACGTTACAGCCCCAGCATTTGCCTGGTGTGAACATGGAAAACCACGGTAAACCACCTTTAGGGCTGCCGACAGAGGGGTTGGAACCCACTATATCCCACTCATGAGCTGTGGAATATCCCCATTCAATAGGACAAGGCAGTTCCCAGCACCGGTTCTAATTAATATCAGGATGGGTGTAGTTGGAGGTCGGTTACATCTTTTTATTAATGTTATCTTGCTCCTGTACAGTAGATACAGTACGTTACTGGAGCTTTCAGAGGAAGTGTCGCTTCGACTACGCCGAACCACGTGGATTTTACACGATGGTGCAGACATTTCCTCAACGGTAGACAGGACGATGTGGAACTATCAATTGGCCAGCCCTTATTCCAGTGGATTGTTATGCCTGGGGGGACATGAGAAACAAAGTATACCGAACTGAGGTAACCACTTCGGATGACCTCCGTGAACGTATGTTTAAGCACCAGAGGATATTATGAACCACAGTGGTGTCTTGGCTCGAATGACAAGTTGCTTTACGTCGCACCGACACAGATAGGTATTATAGCGATGATGGGGCAGGTAAGGGTTAGGAGTGGGAAGGAAGCTTTTTTTTTTTGCTAGAGGCTTTACGTCGCACCGACACAGATAGGTCTTATGGCGACGATGGGATAGGAAAGGCCTAGGAGTTGGAAGGAAGCGGCCGTGGCCTTAATTAAGGTACAGCCCCAGCATTTGCCTCGTGTGAAAATGGGAAACCACGGAAAACCATATTCAGGGCTAACGAACCCACTATCTCCCGAATACTGGATACTGGTAGCACTTAAGGGACTGCAGCTATCGAGCTCGGTGTACCAGTAAATGTACCGACACGAGGCTGACGTATTTGAGCACCTTCAAATACCACTGCACGGGGCCAGGTTCGAACATGCGAAGTTGGAGTCAAAAGGCTGGCACCTCAACCGTTTTAGCCACTCAACCAGGCAGGAAGCACGAAATGTAGGTACGTTTAATTTACTTAGTTGTATAATATGTCCATTTTTCGTTTGAAACAAAACGTTCGATGTGCTTCGATAATTCAATTCTGATTCTACTCATATGGATATCCTATGCCATGCATTTGTTCGTTGGCGCAAGGAACTGTCTTCCTTCTTCTACCTTTACGCAATGCACAACGGGGATCGTACCGCATTTCACGTCCCGGCGTGCGTATCCCAACCAATAATTAAATCACACGCTCGTACAGGTCGCGCACCGACACAGGTTTTCAGGTCATTTCCATACTCACTAGACCACAGGGCTGACGACCACAGATATCCCTATCCCCTAAAGGACGTAACAGCAAATGAACCAGTATTAACGCTGAGAATTCAATACATCTCCAGGGTCCGAAACCGATAACTAGTGTTGTCTGAAACCCCTAAGACGGAAACTAAATACTAACAACATCAAACCAGTCTGGCGATAATGTAACGTAACATGTTGTAGACTGGTAGCCTTCAGCTGTTACCGTAGGTCAGTTGCTCGTAAACATAAAACCAGTTTGGCAAGTATATTACGTAACATCTCGTGGCATTGAATAGGGAGCGCTCAGCTGTCACAGTAGTCCATTTGCTCTTAAACATAAACAGAACAGAAACCAGTTTGGCAGGGATGGCGCGTGACTTGCCTGTTATCAAAGGAAAGCTATTCATTCACAAGAACAAGGCATACTACCTATTCTAAAAACATTGTACCCCTTTGCTCTCGAAAATAACTTCCGAGGATTACTAAAAGTTTGATATATAGTGGTTCGTCACATCGTTCTCTATTGCTACAATAAATATCTGCACGTATACACCTAACACCCTGTATATAGATACACATAATATAATTCAATATAATTGAATAAGTAATTGTGATCCTGTAGAATTTTTGGAACAGTTGACGTGAAAAAAACAATTGTGAAGAGAAAAAATATAGTAAACAGCGCAATACTGGAAACAAATGAAAACATATATGCACAAGCGCTGTTTTTAAAAATGTAAAAAAATTCAGGTTGTGATTGAAGTAGTCGAAGTCGGTGCAAGGCAAAAGTTAAATTTGAATGAGAAGAACCGAAATGAAGGTGGCATTGTAGTTTTTTTTTAGGTGAAAAGAAGAGATAGGATAAATTAATAGAGGAAGAGGAATAGTGGAATAAGAGAAGAATAAAAGAGATTGAAGTTAAACGGTGTTGAGGAAGGATAAGATAGGGAGATGAAGGAGGGGTAGTTTAGGGTGGGTTAGGAGGGTGCTGAACTCTACATTGTTTATGGAATTTTAGTGTACACGTGAGCAAGATTGTATTAAATTGCATAGCTCTTAACGTTACCCTAGAAACACGACGGGGAAGTCACCAAACATCTTTTATCATATGAAGACTGAGTTAGGGAATTTTCACTGTAATGGTAGATCCACTTGCACACCATCTGTCACAGTCAGGTTGGGGAGTTTTCATTATAATGGTAGACACTCACTCTCCACCTGCCTTTTTACATCCTCAGAAAAACTGTCTTAGTGGTTTTCCCAACTGAAATGATCATACATTACAATGACGTCAGTTGGAATAGCGCAATTTAAAGCAATGCTTTCGTATGAAATACGGTACTCGAGCAAATGAAACACCACTCGTTTTCTTACTTTTAACGAACAGAACTACACTGCCGATCTAATAATCCAAAGTTCCAGAGCTGGAATGACCAAGCCGCAGAGAGCCGTGATTCGTGAACACTCGTCGTTTTTTTTTTTGGCGGGGCGAGGGTCGAATAGTGGAGTCTCCCAGAGCAAAATCTACGCCCTTTTACTAATCTGTTTCCTAGGAGTGCCCGATGAGTCGGAAAATATCAATTCACTACAATGGCGACGAAAAAATCTATCTGACTTGGAGGCAAATTTTTCCTCCAAGCCAGAGGAGAAACCCCCTCTTCACCTATAATCTATATATATAAAATAAGACTTTTGTCTGTACATTGCTCAGAATTTGAAAATAATGGTATTTCTGTATCGGTCATGTCCATAGTAACGAGAAAATG
Source organism: Anabrus simplex (assembly GCF_040414725.1). Taxonomy (NCBI): domain Eukaryota; kingdom Metazoa; phylum Arthropoda; class Insecta; order Orthoptera; family Tettigoniidae; genus Anabrus; species Anabrus simplex. Next base: position 2,822,277 of record NC_090271.1, read on the forward strand.
CACTTTTTACTTTTCTGTAATGTCTGTCTGTCTGTCTGTCTGTCTGTCTGTCTGTCTGTACACGCATCACGAGAAAACGGTTGAAGAGAATTTAATGAAAATCGGTATGTGAAGTCGGGGGATGAGCCTCTACAATCTAGGCTATAAATCATTTTACTCACGCCGAGTGAAATGGTAGTTTAGGGGAAGGCCTAAAATTGAATTCTCAACTATTTATGTTATTAGTGGGCTAATGAAAATCTGTATGTGAAGTGGGGGGATGAGCCGCTACAATCTAGGCTATAAATAATTTTACTCACGCTGAGTGAAATGGTAGTTTAGGGGAAGGCCTAAAATTTAATTCTCAAATATTGTTGTTATTAGTAGTCCTATCTTGATGAAAATCGGTATGCAAAGTCAGGAAATAAGTCGCTATAGTCTAGGCTGTAAATTATTTTATTCACGCTGAGTGAAATGGTAGTTTAGGGGAAAGCCTAAAATGTAGTTCTCAAATATTTCTTATTAGAAGTGTAGTCGATGAATGCTAGATAACTAAGGTTATATAGTATTAAATTTCCTATTATTCATGTCTTATACATTGTTACCGTACTGGCTATGATCACCAGGATATTCATGAATTTGAATTTTTGTTACTAAGTCCATATCAGCGCCGAGTAACAAGAAAATGGGTAAACAGTATTTAATGAAAATCGGTATGTAAAGTCGGAGAATAAGAAACTACAGTTTACGGTATAAAATATTTTACAAATCACACAGTCGAAAGAAAACTAAATGTGTAGGCCTACAATATAGAAAGCTCATAACACTGATCAACAATAACATACGGAAAATAATAGTAATAGTAATCCACCAGCTGTAATAATCACATAACCACATTTCAGTAGAATTGTAGTGAAGATAAGTTATAATATATTAGATAGTATCTTGCCAGTTATATTCATGTTTTTCTTCGTGTACGGCAAACCTTTTGATACTTAAGCATTTAACCAAACGCAGTGTAGTGTAGTGTAGATACATTGTAGTATAGATACAGTACATTTAGATACTGCCGTATCTTGCCTGCTATATTCGTGTGTTAACTTTCGTGTGTATCTATTAGACCCTAATACTAATAATAATTTGTCTAAGCATTTAGCTTCATTGGTAATCTTTGAGTACAATAGTTCTTGGAAATTTCATTTCTGTTGTGCTTAGTAGTGACCTACGGTACGGTACCGGTATCGTAATTAGGATACGTCTGAAAGTAGTTTAAAAATTACTGTAGTGTACTGTACAGTAGTATACGAGTAATATCCTATTAGAATTGAGTGTGCTTATTTTATTATTGTAAAATATTTGTGTAGTACTGGTGTAGTAGAGGTATCGGTAGAAACTCTTACTAAAATACTGTTGTTGTAATTAGGATAGGCGTAATTGCAGTTTGGAATTGTGTAGTTCTTGTGTATTATTACTTTCGATATTCAGTAATTAACAGCAGTTTTTATCCTGTTAGGGGTTGTAGAATTAAAAAAATAGAGCACGACTAAGTAGTATTGTAGTGTAGTCGTATATTAATTACCTTATTGTTGTGTACTATCCCAGACAATATATCCCTTCGTTCATTTATTTTTTGCAAATAAGTTATTTTATTTTTTAATTTATTTTTTTCCCCCCGTAAAGAATGGCTAAGGAGCGCGAGTGTACTTATTGTGGGTGTGGTGAGGCATTGAGGGGTATGAGGGAGGAGTTGGAAAGTTTGAGGGAGATAATCAGGATTCTCACAGAAGACAGGAAGGAAGATAGGACTCCCTCAAACAATGTACAGGTTACAGTAGGTGTACAAGAGGGAGGGGAAGGAAAGGGAGGAGTTGTAGAAGACAGGTGGTCTAATGTTCTAAGGGGAAGGAGATTGCAGGCTAAGGGCTCTATTCAGGATCAGAATTCAGGACAGGTGTCTGTGCGAAATCGGTACGAGTCACTCCAGGTAGAACAACAGAGGGAAGATGAGGGACAGGGAACTGTTGCTGAGATGCGTGGAAGTAGGAGGAAGGGAAAAGGTAGGAAAGGGAAATGTAGAGTAGAGGATAGGAAAAGACAGGTGGAACAGGGTCATGGGAAGGAGAAAAGGGAGGAGGAAGTAGCTTCTGCAGCAGTGAGAGAAGATAGGGCTGACCAGGAGGGGAGGGGATCAGATGAGGTGGGGAGGGTTGAGGCTCTGGTCATGGGGGATTCCATCGTTAGACACGTGGGGAAAGTGTGTGGAGGAAAGGGGACCAGGGTAGAATGTTATCCAGGAATTAGGTTGAGGCAGATGTTGAGGAAAGTAGAAGAGAGGGAGGTGGGGAAAGGAGAAGGTGGTAGTGTTTCACGTTGGTACCAACAATGTAAGGCAAGCTGATATAAGTACCAACATAGTTGGAGATGTGTGGGATCTGGTAAATGCAGCACGGGTGAAGTTTAAGAAAGCGGAGATTGTTATTAGTGGAATACTGTGTAGGAGGGATACTGACTGGAGGGTGATTGGGGATTTAAATGAGACTATGGAGTGGGTATGTGGGAAACTGGGAGTGAAATTTCTAGATCCTAATGGGTGGGTAGGAGATAGGGATCTGCGCTCAGATGGCTGTCATTTAAACCGCAGTGGTACATGTAAGTTAGGAAATTTGTTTGGAAGGGTAATAGGGAGGTACATTCAGGGAAACGGGATGGCCTAGGGAGCGGTGATAAGGGAACAGGGAACTGGAAATCAAGTAGGGATGACATAAAATTGTTAGTGTTGAACTGTAGAAATATTGTAAAGAAAGGAATAAAGTAATTTAATAGATATATATTTACCAGATATTGTAATAGGAGTTGAATCATGGCTGAAAAATGATATAATGGATGCAAACATTTTCTCACGGCACTGGAGTGTGTATCGTAGAGATAGGATAGGAATGGTGGGAGGGGGAGTGTTCATTCTGGTGAAAGAAGAATTTGTAAGCTACGAAAAAGTTAAATATGAGACACATGAAATTCTAGGTGTAAGGCTCATTTCTAAAGATAATAGGCAACTTGATATATTTGGAGTGTACAGATCGAGAAAGGGTAGCACTGACGTGGATTCGGAATTATTTGATAGGATAGTCAGCTATGTGGGAAACGACATGGAAAGAAATGTGATTGTACTGGGAGATCTGAATTTGCCAGATGTCAATTGGGAAGGAAATGCGAACGACAGGAAGCATGACCAACAAATGGCAAATAAGTTAATATGGGAAGGACAGCTGATTCAGAAAGTGATGGAACCAACCTGAGGGAAAAATATCCTGGATGTGGTGCTGATAAAACCAGATGAGCTCTATAGGGAAACTGAAGTAATAGATGGTATTAGTGATCATGAAGCTGTTTTTGTGGTAGTTAAAAATAAATGTGATAGACAGGAAGGTCTTAAAAGTAGGACTGTTAGGCAGTACCATATGGCTGATAAAGCAGGCATGAGGCAGTTTCTAAAAAGTAACTATGATCGGTGGAAAACGGTAAATAAAAATGTAAACAGACTCTGGGATGGGTTTAAAGAAATTGTTGAGGAATGCAAAAACAGGTTTGTACCTTTAAGGGTGGTAAGGAATGGTAAAGACCCACCCTATTATAATAGAGAAATAAAGAGACTAAGAAGGAGGTGCAGACTGGAAAGAAATAGAGTTAGAAATGGCTGTGGAAGTAAGGAGAAATTGAAGGAACTTACTAGGAAACTGAATCTAGCAAAGAAGGCAGCTAAGGATAACATGATGGCAAGCATAATTGGCAGTCATACAAATTTTAGTGAAAAATGGAAGGGTATGTATAGGTATTTTAAGGCAGAAACAGGTTCCAAGAAGGACATTCCATGAATAATTAATGAACAAGGGGAGTGTGTATGTGAGGATCTTCAAAAGGCAGAAGTATTCAGTCAGCAGTATGTAAAGATTGTTGGTTTCAAGGATAATGTCGAGATAGAGGAGGAGAATAAGGCCAAAGAAGTAATAAAATTTGCATATGATAACAATGACATTTACAATAAGATACAAAAGTTGAAAACTAGAAAAGCAGCTGGAATTGATCAGATTTCTGGGGATATACTAAAGACAATGGGTTGCGATATAGTACCATATCTGAAGTACTTATTTGATTATTGTTTGGTCGGAGGAGCTATACCAGATGAATGGAGAGTTGCTATAGTAGCCCCTGTGTATAAAGGAAAGGGTGATAGATATAAAGCTGAAAATTACAGGCCAGTAAGTTTGACATGCATTGTATGTAAGCTTTGGGAAGGCATTCTTTCTGATTATATTAGACATGTTTGTGAAATTAATAACTGGTTCGATAGAAGGCAATTCGGTTTTAGGAAAGGTTATTCCACTGAAGCTCAACTTGTAGGATTCCAGCAAGATATAGCAGATATCTTGGATTCTGGAGGTCAAATGGACTGTATCGTGATTGACCTGTCTAAAGCATTTGATAGGGTGGATCATGGGAGACTACTGGCAAAAATGAGTGCAATTGGACTAGACAAAAGAGTGACTGAATGGGTTGCTATATTTCTAGAAAATAGATCTCAGAGAGTTAGAGTAGGTGAAGTTTTGTCTGAACCTGTAATAGTTGAGAGGGGAGTTCCTCAGGGCAGTGTTATCGGACCTTTATGTTTTCTTATATATATAAATGATATGAGTAAAGGAGTGGAATCAGAGGTAAGGCTTTTTGCGGATGATGTTATTCTCTATAGAGAGATAAATAAGTTACAAGATTGTGAGCAACTGCAACGTGATCTCGAAAATGTTGTGAGATGGACAGCAGGCAATGTTATGTTGATAAACGGGGTTAAAAGTCAGGTTGTGAGTTTCACAAATAGGAAAAGTTTTAATTACTGTGTTGATGGGGTGAAGGTTCCTTTTGGGGATCATTGTAAGTATCTAGGTGTTAATATAAGGAAAGATCTTCATTGGGGTAATCACATAAATGGGATTGTAAATAAAGGGTACCGATCTCTGCACATGGTTATGAGGGTGTTTAGGGGTTGTAGTAAGGATGTAAAGGAGAGGGCATATAAGTCTCTGGTAAGACCCCAACTAGAGTATGGTTCCAGTGTATGGGACCCTCACCAGGATTACCTGATTCAAGAACTGGAAAAAATCCAAAGAAAAGCAGCTCGATTTGTTCTGAGTGATTTCCGACAAAAGAGTAGCGTTACAAAAATGTTGCAATGTTTGGGTTGGGAAGAAATGAGAGAAAGAAGAAGAGCTGCTCGACTAAGTGGTATGTTCTGAGCTGTCAGCGGAGAGATGGCGTGGAATGACATTAGTAGACGAATAAGTTTGAAAGCCGTTTATAAAAGTAGGAAAGATCACAATATGAAGATAAAGTTGGAATTCAAGAGGACAAACTGGGGCAAATATTCATTTATAGGAAGGGGAGTTAGGGATTGGAATAACTTACCAAGGGAGATGTTCAATAAATTTCCAATTTCTTTGAAATCATTTCGGAAAAGGCTAGGAAAGCAACAGATAGGGAATCTGCCACCTGGGCGACTGCCCTAAATGCAGATCAGTATTGATTGATTGATAACATTACATTGACCATTGTTTGTCGTGATGTGCTTTGTGTCTTCTGTTGCCCCTCATCTCTGGTAGATAGGATTACTGCTGCGTACAGAGTATTTTTATTTGATTTCCATCGCACCAACATAGATAGGTTTTATGGCGACGATGGGATAGGAAAGGGCTAGGAGTGACTTAGGCCTTAATTAAGGTACAGGCCCAACATTTGACTGGTGTGAAAGTGGGAAACCACGGAATACCTACTTCAGCGCTGCCGACAATGGGGTTCGAATCCACTATCTCTCGGATGCAAGCTCACAGCTGCGCACCGCTAACCACACAGTCAACTCGCCCAGTCGTACAGAGTGTAACAGCCTGCCTGAATATTGATGGGAAGTAGCTGGTGAGTTAGACAACTTTCTTCTTTGGCATGCAATTCCCCTGGTTTATAAATTTTCTGATACTACTGGTACGTAACACACTGGATCATCATAGCATTTGGGCTATTCAATCCCTACTCTGAGGTACTGATTGGAATGAACGGTGTGCATATTTAGCGGAATAATGACAGATGAGTGTTCATGGCAATCTGCGGCCTGGTCATCCCAGCTCTGGAACTTTGGACTGTTAGATTGGTACCGCAATCCAACCGCAGCACTGTTCGTTAAAAGTGATAAAACGTGCGGTTTTCCATTTGATAGAGTATTTTATATGATAGCATTGCTTTTAATCGCAACATTCATACTTACGTTTTTGTAATGACCTATGTTGATTTCAGTTAGGAAAACCAGAAAGTCAGTCTTTCTGAGAATCCCGTAGTGAAGCACGGGTACATCAGCTAGTTTGGAATAAAATGAATGTATAATTTAATAAAAATGAAAAGAAAATGCTTTTCTTGAGAAGCGGCTCTTTTCAGGGTTGAATTTTGAGTTATTTAGTGAATTGCGGTGCTATAATTTGGAATAAGCCTAAATTGTTATTCTAGACCAGGCCATACTACTACTACTAAGCCAGCCTCTGCCTTAAGTATGCACACTGCTCAATCAAAACAGCGCGTCAGAGGAGGGATCGAATAACTGGAATACTATGAAGAACCAGTGTGTTACGTACCAGCTGTATCAGAAAATGTATGAACCAGAGGAATGGCATGCTAAAGAAGAAAGTTTTCTAACTCCCCAGCTATTTTCCGCCAATATTTAGTCAGGCTATTATACTTGGTACGCAGCAGTAGTCCCATCTATCGGAGTTGAGGGGCAGCATAAGAAACAAATAACATCACAACAAACAATGGTCAATGTAATGTAATTGTTGATCAATGTTATGCGCTTTCGATGTTGTAGGCCTTCATATTTAGTTTTCTTCCGACTCTGAAATACCACTCATCATAGTCGGTACGCTAAAACTGAATAAAAAATTATCGGAAATTGTATTCTCTCTAACGTTTGTTATGTAGTTCTTTTCGATAGGAACAAAAACAATGGTATTTAAAAATTATATTTTAGGTGCCTTCTCCTAAACTACAATTTCATCCAAGGTGAATAAAATTGTTTATAGCTTACACTGTAGTTTCTTATTCCCCAACTCTATATACCGATTTTCATTAAATTCTGTTAACCAATTTTCTCGTGGCTCGACGTCGATATGGACTTAGCAACAAAAATACAAATTCATTGATATCCTTGTTGTCATAGCCGGTACGGTAAAAATGTATAAGGCGTAAATGGCTGGAAATTTAATTCTATATAACTTTGGTTTTGTAGTGTTTATGGATTCGACCACTAATAATATAAATATTTGAGAATTAAATTTTTTCTCCTTCCCCTAAACTACCATTTCGTTCAGCGTGAATAAAATGTTTTATAACCTAGATTGTAGCGGGTCATTCTCCGATTTTGTATACCACTTTTCAATGAGATAGGGCCCCTAATGACGTAAATATTTAAGAATTAAATTTTAGGCCTTCCCCTAAACTACGATTTTACTCAGCGTGAATAAAATTATTTATAGCCTATATTATAGTGACTTATTCCCTGACATTGAATACCAATTTTTATTAAGATAGGACCACTAATAACATAAATATTTGAAAATTAAATTTTAGGCCTTCCCCTAAACTACCATTTCACTCAGCGTGAATAAAATTATTTATAGCCTAGATTGTAGCGGCTCGTTCCCCGACTTTTCATACTGATTTTCATTAAATTCTCTTCAGCCGTTTTCTAGTGATGCGTGTACATACATACATACGGACAGACAGACAGATAGACAGACAGACAGACAGAAATTACGGAAAAGTAAAAAGTGCATTTTCTTGTTACTGAGGACACGACTGATACAGAAATACCATTCTTTTCAAATTCTGAGCAATGTAGAGACAAAATTCTTATTTTATATATATAGATTTAATTAACTGGTCTAACAGCTTGTTTCGTTAAAGATAACGAACGTATCATCTACGAACCTCAGCCATAAATTCAATCGTCTTATTTTGTCTACTATTTCATTAGATTCCATATGTCACCAAGGATAGCAGACGCTGATGATCCCAGCTTGTTTGTACACCTTATTATCAAAAGTAAAAAAAAAAAAAATTGTTTTCTAGTGTGAACATTTCTAAGTTTATAAATTCATCTATTTCTGCTTAACTCAACGGGCTGTGTAACAATGTTGATAATCTCAATGATCGGGATGCACATCGTTAACATCGAAGCTATGGATAGTATTGCGGAGGATAGTATCTGCATTTTGTTGTAGGACTACTGCCCTCAGCCCTGGGTTCATGTTTACCAAGCAGTTTGTTTCCTTCAATTCCATAGTATTGGCAGAATCACTATCAATCTGACAAATTATCCCCTTTTAAAAAGTTATTTGTTTTACTAACGTAATCTTGTTTCTTCGTCATCGGAGATTATTATTAATTCTGTCCTCTGTGGTGGTCTTGTATTTTATTATTTTAATTTTTTTTATTTAGGCCTCCTGTTCATTGTGGGGACCTCTGCAATTGCCACTTCAGATTCCGCTATCAATTTCACTAATTCCATATTTTGAATAGCCTTACCTGTGTATGGGGAACATGACGGTAACAGCACGTAGACCGCACTTCCCACTCCAACTCCGCAATCTACCGTCGAACAACTTTAATTGTCAGCCTTGCTTTATAATATCGGTAAGTTTACACTACACTCACCTTCATTTCAACCTGGCAGCATAATCATCTATGACCCAAAGGGAACGGCTTGACCACTTGGTTATACACCATTTTATATTATTTTTTAATATGATCCAATTTGATTTCGATAAGATAGTATTGGACTATGATTAAGAAGGACACTTCTGACGTCAAATCGCAACAGTGCTCCATCATTTTATCTATAGAAACATCCCCTTAATGTTGTGTTTATACGGAGATGACAAGATGGACTTTACTTCCATGCCATTATTTATCACTCATATTGTACATGTCACAGGCGGCGTGCAATTCTTGTGATACTGGGAGAAATGTGAGAAATGGGCGACCAGTAACCAAATACATCAAGATACCGACCATCAATGTAGTGACACTAACAGGGAAAGTGAAAGAAGTTGTAGATTTTATGGTTGACAAAGATATAGCATTGCTAGTTGCTTCACGTCGCACCGACACTGATAGGTCTTATGGCGACGATGGGACAGGGAAGGCCTAGGAGTTGGAAGGAAGTGGCCATGGCCTTAATTAAGGGAAACCACGGAAAACCATTTTCAGGGCTGGCGACAGTGGGGTTCGAACCTACTATCTCTCGAATACTGGATACTGCCAATATAATGGTCTGTTATTGGACATTACAAATTTTCCAGCTAACTCATTCCTGGTTTGCCTGCGTTTTGCCCTCGTGTGCTAAGTTATGCTCATCAGTTGGGACTTAGCACACCACCCAAGATGCAAGGCTAGTGCATACCATGGAGGCCACTGCATAGGCTATTTGAAGCCACCAGCAGTGCCAGTGCACTATGAGAGCTATGTCTCATTTCCAAAAATAGATGCCTGCCTGGCCATCAAATGATGTAGATGTTGATTCCCATAGGGAACCTAAAATATTTGTCCTGAATGAGTAAATTTCCATGCAGTGGCCTCCATGGTATGCACTAGCCTTGCGTCTTGGGTGGTGTGCTAAGTCCCAACTGATGAGCCTAACTTAGGACACGAGGGCGAAACGCAGGCAAACCAGGAATGAGTTAGCTGGAAAATTTGTAATGTCCAATAACGGACCATTATATTGGTATTATAAATTTACTCATTCAGGACAAATATTTTAGGTTCCCTATGGGAATCAATATCTACTGGATACTGGCCGCACTTAAGCGACTGCAGCCATCGAGCTCGGTTAGCATTGCTGAAAATCAGTGAAACATAATGGAAAGGAAAAGCTGAGAGGAAACTAAGGAAAGGATACACCTTATACTATAGTGGAAGAAGAGAAGAAAAAACTGGTGTACATCTCATAATTAGAAAAGACCTAAAGAATTATGTAGAATTGGTGGAAAACATAAATGACAGGTCGATTAATGCCAGACTGGGACTTGAGACTGGTGTTACAGATATAATTCAAGGGTATGCTCCACAAACAGGAAATACAGATATGGATCCAGAGGAATACCTTGAATATCTGGAAGACCGTATGTAGGACAAACAAGTTGTGATCATAGGAGACATGAATGCCCAAGTAGGTCAGGAAAGAAAAGGAGATGACCATTTGGATATGGGAAGAGAAACAAGGCTGGAGATATTCTGGTAGACTTTTGTAGAAGAAATGAGCTGATCATTGGTAACACCTGGTTTTGAAAGAAAAACAGTCAGAAGATAACAAGATATAGTTGGGATAACAAAATCAAAACTCTGATAGATTACATTTTGGTCGAGAAAGGTAACAGGAAAATGTTGGTCGATGTAACAACTCTCCCAAGTGAATCTTTCGAAGGAGATCACAGAGTTGTGATAGCCAAGAAAGATGGGAAAGATACAAAAGCCACGAACCTACTTTGCTGGCGAAGCGGGCGGAGAGGTGATACTCCCATGTGGCGGATACGGTGGTCCTAACCGGCTTGCCAGCGGACTTGAGGGAAATAAAATACCGCTCGCGGACCAAACACAAAAACCCCTGTGGACGGGGGTCGCAGACGAAGAATACACCCACGGTATCCCCTGCCTGTTGTAAGAGGCGACCAAGGGATGATTGAATTAGAACCATGAAACTACTTGTGATTAATATTACCATGCGGGGAACACATGGGTCGCTTTTACTTGCGCATAGTACCACTATGTTAGGTACACAATAGGTTTGTGATTAGTAGCAAAAGAGTACGGTGCTGGCTTTTACAGTACCTATGATTAGTAGCACTATATGAGCGACACCATGGTTCTGGCTTCCTGTGATTAGTACACCACAGGATAGTGCGAGTCCCTGTAGTTAGTACACGTATGTGATGAACCCCATAGGTTTGCGTTGCCTATAAATGGCACCGCAATGTGCGAAACACCATAGGTCTGTATTACATGTGCGAATTTCATTACCTGTGAGTAGTACCATACTGTGTGGAATACCGCGAGTCTGCGCTACTTTTGATTAGTACCGCAACATGACAAATACCATGGTTCTACTTTCCTTGCGATAAGTACCATTATGAGGGGCCGATGATTTGGATTTTGGACCCCTTTAGATTAAAAGCATTATCGATTCAATATTATGTTATGGATGCAGTCCCTTGGTCAGTAATACTATTATTTCACGTCAGTTTGTGAATGAGAGACATTGCGGGTCGGATGCACTGATTGTCTTAAATTCATATCCATCCATTCGTTCTTCATCCTCACGTTTTGAATTCTGGTCAGTGGAGGATTTTGGACTTTTGTCATTCCATTTCATCTCATTTCGTACCATTGGGGACCAATTACCTAGATGTTAGGCCCCTTTAAACAACAAGCATCATCATCATCATCATCATCATCATCATCATCATCATCATCATCATCATCATCAGATACAAAAGATGACAGAGATTAGGCAGAGAAAGCTAAGGGTGTGGAAATTGCAGGAGAAATAAATAAATGTAGAGTTCCAGACACACATTAAAACAACTATACCTAAGGAAGACATCAGAAGGGTCGAAAAAGAATGGGCGTACTTTAGAACAGTCATGGTGGAGTCTGCAGAAAAGACCTGTGGAAGAGTATCAGGAAGGAAGAAAAATCAAGAAATGCTCTGGTGGAATGACAGGGTAAAAGGAAGAAACAAGTTTGGCAAAGATGGCTGAGAAACAGAACAACATTGTTTGAAATCTTCTGTTTTTCCTGAACAATTTTTGATATTTGACTTTTAACAATCCCTGTACCTGCGAAGCCGGGAGTGAATCTCATTTATTTTCAACAGCGCGCACTTCCTTCACTGTTTCGGACAACAGGTTAGTGGATTTTTCAAGTATGTCTATAGTTTTACACAAGAAGCTTAGATTGGCAGATATAAACGCCAAATCATTATTCGAAGATCTGTCTTTTAGTATCTCTTGAAGAATCTCAATTGACGACTCGTCGTTTTTATCTAGCACGTTCACAACGGATGCAAAACTTTCGAAATTGTCTGCGTAGTATACCACAGCACTAAGCCAGGTACCCCACCACATAACAATAGGCAGAGGAGGAAGCGCAAGATCCGGGTTTTTCTCTTTAAAGAGATCGATTCTTGAGGGTGCTTTTACGAAGACTTTTTTGCCATTAGACACTAATTTATCCACTTGAGGATACTGAGCCCGCACAGTTTCACATAACCTGTGTAGAGCATGAACAACGCAAGTTACGTGTATCATTTTCGGAAATCTCACACAAAGGCCTTCGGCTGCCTGTTTCATGTAAGCTGCACTGTCAGTAAGGAAAAGCAATACATGGTCGTATTTTATACCTTTTGGCCAAAGTAAGTGCATGGCTTCATTGAATAACCTAGCTCCAGTGACGTGGTTTGCAGCAAGCATTTCTTTACACGCTAGCAAATAAGAATGTTCGCAAGCAGTTTTGTCATACTTCAACACACCAACTACAACATTTCCTACTTTTCTGCCACTCGAATCAGTGGTTTCGTCAATGCTCACCCACAGTTTTTCGCTATCACATACTGCCCGAATTCTCTGTAAAGTTTCTTCATAACATTTTGGGAGATAGTTTTTCCTTAATGTGGATTCGTCTGCAGGCTCAAAAGTAATGTACTTTGTTAGGAAATTTCTCAGTCCCGGATTATTTATTTTACCAAGAGGAATGTCGGCGCAAACAAATGCTCTGCACACATCTAAATAATACTGGGAATATTTAGATGGGCCTGTGTTTGAAGTAGCTGGTTCAGCTATTAGTAATTGTCGCGAACACACACGCGAAGCAGCCGCAGTATGCTTATTTCTAGACAAATGCTGGATTACTTGAGAACATTGATCTACACGTACTGTTTTACCACACGGTTGGCAAAATAAAAACTTTTCCATCGGTAGTGAAAATGCTTTTAAATTCCACTACATATTGTTGAAGACGCGACCTTGTACTCGACTTCTCTTTTGGCATTATTTTGCAGGTTACGACACACGCATTTACGGTGAATCACTGTTTCAATAAAAAGAATAGCAGCGGACACTGAAGGAAATATTTCTTATAAATCCATACAAAATCACACGACCACGGGAATGATATATGGACCAGAACAGCTAACCTTACTCTTAGGAGTGATGAAATTCCACTACCTAATGGTGGGGCAATATTCTTCCGAGTCTCCCATGTCGTAACGGAATTACGTCACCTTATCTCTCCGTGATTGCCTTTCGCTGATATTCTATAAACAAAACCCGAGAGGGCTGACTCATAAAGAGTTGGAATGACATCATGCAAGGAAACATCTTGTGCAGCGAATCAAATTGCTGTCTAAATGTAACGACGTAACCAGTGACCAGCAAGTTTTAGAACTTATGGAGGGAAGTCCATAAATAGCCGAAACATTCAGATACATTATGTTAAATACACTGTTAAAAACAATACCGTAATCGTAAAATGAAAACGTGAGCATTGTTTTATAACACAGAAGCATTTTAAATTTTATTGATCAACAAATATTGCTGATTTATGTGCTTATTATAGATTTTCTTAAAATATGTATTTACATTTTAAAAAATGTGAAAATATGTGTTTTTATGTGAAATAATATTCAGTTTTTACACTTGGGGATGCAGAATAGAAATAATGAACTTCGTAACTTGCGTTAAAACTTACGCAAAAAATATATGTAATTACATAAAAATCCGCTCCCTAGTTATTACTTGTTATACTGGATACTGGCTGCACTTAAGCGACTGCAGCTATCGAGCTCGGTAAAAGTGACAATCAACCTGGTGTTATGACCAACAGAAGCTCATCGAACCGCTTAATAATCGTACACACGGGATGTGAAGATGGGTTCCTGGAAGGAGCTTTGCTTATTTTTAAGGCCGGGGAATCGTCAGGAAATTATCATGGCCAGATGAACGCAGAGAATTCGTATCATTGTGTGCAACAGAACAAACCCCCCACGAAGTATGCTGTTAAGAAGGAAATGAAAAGCTGGCCAGAAAGGAACAATATGCCACACGGTGAGGACATCATCAAGAAAAGTGACATAGGGACACAAGGATTGATGAAGCTAATTAGGCCTACAGTCTATTGCTATAAATGTTATTTTATTTCATAGTTTTGTGTGTCACCAAGAAAAGTGACATAGGGACACAAGGATTGATGAAGCTAATTAGGCCTACAGTCTATTGCTATAAATATTATTTTATTTCATAGTTTTGTGTGTCACCAAGAAAAGTGACATACGGACACAAGAATTGATGAAGCTAATTAGGCCTACAGTCTATTGCTATAAATGTTATTTTATTTCATAGTTTTGTGTGTCACCAAGAAAAGTGACATAGGGACACAAGGATTGATGAAGCTAATTAGGCCTACAGTCTATTGCTATAAATGTTATTTTATTTCATAGTTTTGTGTGTCACCAAGAAAAGTGACATAGGGACACAAGGATTGATGAAGCTAATTAGGCCTACAGTCTATTGTCTTAAATATTATTTTATTTCATAGTTTTGTGTGTCACCAAGAAAAGTGACATAGGGACACAAGGATTGATGAAGCTAATTAGGCCTACAGTCTATTGCTATAAATGTTATTTTATTTCATAGTTTTGTGTGTCACCAAGAAAAGTGACATACGGACACAAGGATTGATGAAGCTAATTAGGCCTACAGTATTTTTAAATATTTAGTGATTAAATAAAATTCTATAAAATTGAGTTCTTCAGTAAACTAACTCGTCGATTAATGAATAAATTCCCTCCTCTCCCACCCATTTCAGACGGTACAGCACTGGCTTTCTGAGCTTACAGTAAGTTGGGTTCGATTTTGGCTAAGTGCAATGGTATTTGAAGGTGCTGAACTACGTCAGCTTTATCGTCATGTAAAATAACCTTTCGTGACGAACAAGCGAGAACATTGTTATACAGAATAGTAGAATAGAATACTCCCATCCCCGAGTTCCGGATCGCCTGAAACTGGGGACAGAGTAATCATTTATTGCTATTTTTTTATATGAATGCTTTCCTTGTATATATTACTACATTAAACTCCTAATCACTATTTACACACAATCGCTAAATTGCATTTTTTTATTTATTTCTTTTTGTCCTAGACATTAACATAGTTATATTGTCTAGGACAACATGTATCTTACCGGTACTGCTATTAATAATTAGTGTAAGTTTTTTAAGAATCCGAACAGATTTCTCCTTAGCTTACAATAGACATTATAAATGAACTGAATGGCTGAATGAGTGAATGACTGCATGTCTGGATGAGTTGCATGATTGGATTGTAATCATAAAATTGTTATACGCGCACATATTCAGCCTGGTTCATTATTATTATTATTATTATTATCATTATTATTATCTTCACATAACGAACACGCCGGGGCATGTGTGTGAGAGAGAGAATGCATTCGTAACTCGGCACACTGACGAACGAAATTGACCTGCCTGTACCTCATTTCATGTAACTTACTACATTTGAAATATAGAAAATAAATATCGTTTTCTTCTAGTATTGTAACCATCATCGGATGTTGGCCATCATTTTGTAAAAATAGGTAAAAAAAAATTATAATAATTAATACAGTACATATATTAAAATAAAAAATAATAACAGAAGCTCTTTCGATTTGCACCTTGAAGATGGACTCTGCCCGTGATAAAATTTAATGTTGAAGATGGCATACATTTCCAGTGTCAGTGGAAAATAACCTAGATTACTATTAGTCTGCCTTGTCTTAATATTTCGCTGGTCAGATGTAGTCTGTTAATAGATGAATAATGTTACCCACCTGTGATAGACAAAAATACATCGAGTGCCTTGCGGGAAGAGACCACCTGAGGACACTGTGATTGCGAGGGCTAACGTTTTCAGAAACGCAAGTACGTACACAAGCTTGGTGACGAGAAGCCAGGGGCGAGGGGAGACGCGAGGGCTAATGCATTCCTGGCCACATTCCTAGCGAAAATCTTCTCTTGAGCTCCCATCTATAATATCATTGTATCAAAATTGCAAAAGCTGTGTTAGAACCAAAGTGGGTCAAACTGAATGGTTCAGAGTTGAGAAGTGTATTGTCTCCCTTACTCTTCATTATCATCATGGATAGAATTCTGCATAATATCAAAGAGAAGATGAGGGGCAAGCAAGTAAAGTCTGTGCTCTTTGCTGATGTCATTGTAGTTTGGGGAGATAATGAAGAGGAAGTACAGACACAAGTTGATTTATCAAATGAAGAGATAAGAAATTTTGGAATGAAGGTTAATACTGCGAAAAGTAAACCTTTGATCATGACGAGAGGTAACAGAAAATCCAGGGGAGCAATATACAGGGTGGGAGGGAAGTAGCTGCCTAGTTTTAAATGTCCATAAGTTTTTTGTTAATGAATATTTTCACATGGAACAAGTTGTGTTCGGTTCTCAGGACCATGAGAATGTGTGTACCACACTAAAATTCCACATATGCACCTGCGTTGTCGACCAAACAACGTAAACGTACAAGAATGTCGTGTTTTTTAACAGATCCGGCCAATCGTCTCCAACGATAACTCCTGGACATAATGAGGCTTCCATGGTCTCCTGACAAGGTCCTTCTTTAACACAACACGCACTGTATGCCTGCTGATTCCACTCTCACGAGCTGCCTGGTGGGTTGATTTACCAGGACTGAGAGTAAATAACTCCCTCACTGCCGCTACATTTTCTGGCGATCACGGTACCGAAGATCGTCCTTTTCTTGGTTTATCCACAACTGACCCAGTTGTCATTAGCTTGGTGTGACTATTCCTAATGGTTTTAGCATCAAGTGTAGCATGAGGACAAGGGCTACAGATCGCCACACTTCAAACTGTGAAGCAACCTGGGCACGCTCTTTTAAAGTCAACCTTCCTGCCATCTCATCGTTCACTGGAAGAAGATGCTACTGCAGGTCAGGGTATTCTCAGGGATACCGTAACAAAACAAAAACAACTTTCATTAATAAATCTCAACAATTATAAAACTTATGGACATTTAAAACTAGGGAGCTACTTCCCACCCACCCTGTAAATAGGAAATGAACCTCTTGAAGTAGTGAAAAATTTTAAATATTTGGGCAGCATGATGTCACAAGATAGAAATTTGGATGGAGAAATTGATTTAAGAATAGAGCAGTCTGCAAGTTTCTACCAGTGTGTGAGAGCCATTGTATGGAACAAAGATATGTCAATGAAGTGTCAGAAGGTTTTATACTTGTCCTATTATAAACCTATACTGACCTATGCTTCAGCAGCCTGGACGTTGACTAAGCGGAACCAAAAGTAAAATACAAGCAGCTGAAATGAGGTTCTTGAGGAGCATACAGGGAAAGATAAGACGAGATAGAATACGGAATGAGGACATAAGGAGAAGCATGGGAGTGTGTAAACTTCAAGAAGAGATTGATATAGCAAAGCTAAAATGGTTTGGACACATGATGAGAATGCCAGGAGAGAGAATACCAAAGAGAACATTCATGGATACAGAGACTGGAAAGAGGCCTAGAATGAGATGCAGGAGCTCTGTTGTGGACTGTATTGCAAATAGAGGAGTCGATAGCAATAAAGTACTAGAAGAGGAATGGTGGAAAGATCAAGTAAGGTGGAAGGCTTTGGCACACTACCCTACCCAGAGAGAATCTGGAAAAGGGAATGGATGAAGAAGATTGTACATATCACAGTTTTAGTTTTCTTAGTGGTGGCCCCCCTGTTTTATTAGGTCTTAATGTAATATGTGAATTTTAACCTACACAGCTGTAGAAGAGAATTAACCTATTTCTCGGAACATGTACTATATATATCCAGTGTGAAATATAAATTAATTTTTAAAGGGGTATTAAATGCTCTATTAATTAAAGTATAGAAAGTTGCTTTTTTTTTTTTTTTTTTTTTTTTTTATGTTGACCAGGGTGATTAGATTCTTTGGTAATAATTACAGCCCAGGTTTCCATGCACTATCAAATCTCAAAATATGTATGCATTCATGCATTGTCATACGGCTAAACATGCACAATAAACTGGAAAATGTCCTCTATCAAAATTCACTTCCTTTTGAAACATTGTACAAAAACTACCCTAATTTCTCCAAATTGTCTTGATTTAAGCTCATTCGTTTATCTCTCAGCACTTGATCTTTTTACATCACAAGAAGTGATAGATGCATACTTCAATGAATACATTTGGACAAAGTGAGGTCAAATTGTACGTCTTTTGCATTTTCACCAAAATACGTCTTTTATAAGCTTGACGAATTCAAAATCAGGATTTGAACGAATTAATTTGTTCAACATATCCCTAGCTGCGGCAGCTACTTCTCCATGTGATGATTGCAGACACATTTGAATGTCCTCAATAACTGGTAACGATTGCCTGCTGTGATAACAAAGACGTGTGACGAGTGAGAGTTCCGGGTAGGAAATTCCAGGATAACAATGGAAGAGGGTTCAATGCTGCTATCTCAGTAACGTGGCACCACAGAAGTGCGATACAAGTTTTCTTTTGTTCGTCTAACATAGACAAAAAATGAGCCATCAATGATTAATGCACAATTTACGGTTCAATTTATAGCATTGTACAACTGTAAAACTGGAACAACCAAGCTTGAGTGCGGCCATTATCCAGTATTCGGGAGATAGTAGGTTCGACCCCCACTGTCGGCAGCCCTTCCCTGTCCCATCGTCGCCATAAGACCTATCTGTGTCGATGCGACGTAAAGCAAGTAGCAAAAAACTGGAACACCTTATTCCTAAGAATTAGAGATCGGCGTGGGGCTTTCCGACTGACGTCATTGTTTACTCGAGCAACAGATAAGAAAGTGTTTGATTAATTGGATTATAGGACCTGTACCGTATGTAGGCTACTAACTTTCATTGTCAAATAGGATGCCAGGAATACATTCTCTCAGTCTCTCAGTAATAGACATACTGTAGCCTATAACGTGGAAAAATTGTCCCAAATTCTGCAAACTAACATTGAGGAAAGGCACTATCATGCAAGTTAACAATATATATGCATCCAAGTTAGTATAAAAGTCATATTATGCAGTATTAAACGTCCAAATATTCGCTAGTAAATCCAAAATCTTCCAAATATGCATTTTGCATCAATTTTCTCCTAAAAAGGCCAAAACATGCAAACATGCACGGAAAAAGAACGATAATTTGGAACTGTTCAGCCGTAAAATGAATATTTTTAAAGTTTGAGAAGTGTAGCTAGCTTATTTAAAAACATGCATTTGCATGGAAATCCAGGCTCTAGTAATAATAATGGTATTAGTTTGTGTAGGTTTTCTAAATATTTGGCATTGAAATCGGTTAACATTTCTAGTTATTGTAATGTCCAATTAAAAAAAGAAAATTAAATAATTGTAACCGGTACGCAGTTACAAGACACATGGTAAGAAAATAATAATAATAACAATAATAAAACTTAAATTACATGGAATTTGAACACCTGTAAGACAAACAAATTCGCCAGATAAAACAGCATCGACAACTAAAAAGGAATGATGTGGAGCAGGCGTGGGAACCCTACCAGGGCCATGGGGAGATGTGTGTTGCAGGTTTAAAGAAAAACCAACAGTGATCCCTTGATCTGTAGATTTTTTTTTCCAAAATTAAAGTTACAAAATTAATTTTAACAATCCGATAAAATCAGGTTAAGTAACCCAAAACAAACGAGTTCAGTTGTAATTTACGAAGGGCTATTCCCTTAAGTCAAAGAGGCTAAAGGAAATAGATACCATAAACATAATGGAACTTCCAGAATATAACGATTAAAGGTAATAGCAACCACATGATAAAAACCTTGCAATATTAAGTGAAAGTTAACGGTGCTTTCAGATAATCGTGCTACATAATGGAACAAGAGGGAAACCAGAACCGATAAAACTTGATGCAGAGGCTAGCTTAACTTACTCCCACACCAGAAACACAGGCAAACCCCGAGGGAAATTAAATTTATCTATAAATTACATTGTTTACAAAACCAAACAAAAATGGGGATTGCCTCCAAAATCAAACAGGCAGACCCAGCTGAAAAGCTAAGATAATAATTAAGTGGCGAGCCAGGGCAAGTAGGGGTAAACTCCTATATGAAAAGAAAAACAAACATGAATTTAAATTAAGGTGGAAATGAAACCAACAGTGCTTACCCCTGGGTGGGAGGATCGCCGAAGTGTGTCTGTTTGCTAGAACGGCGAGAAGCGAAAGACATCAAAGCTTTGCCTTGCTCTCTTGAGGAGGGCGAAGCTGGCCCCGGTCCGATCACCACGTAACCAGTCAGGGCACAGAAACTTACATCTCGCCACCCAGATTCACCAATCAAAACTCCTGTTATCTTCTCCAACAGAAATATTTGTCGAGAACCTTCGATCTTATGAAACTAGTACAGAACTAGAACATTATTCTAGAATCAACAGGGGCAGAAAGTCCCAAATCACAAAAGTTTCACAATGTTACAAAATATCACCTGACAATAATGAAAACTACAGTTACATTTCCAAACAACTGTTTTCTACAAGTCCACCAGTCTATATAAAACACATTTTTTTCCTCTTTTTTTCCTACAAAACCTGTCACAATACTAATGAGTCTAAGACCTTCATCCTGATCAAGGTTCAAAACAAAAAATCTTCCAATAAGAGTTAAGAAGTCACAACCTTATTACATTGGTTACCACAGCTGATTTGCATTCACAGTCTCAGAAAAACAATTGTTTTTGTTGTCTGAGTGAACCATTTTATTAGTTCAATGATCTCTGAAGATGAAAAAAGAGACATTATGTAATTTCAATTGTTTTAAGTAATGTTATGATAATAATTGAACATCTATTTATTTTAATCCAGTCATTGGGGAGCAATCAATATTAATGGGGCTTATGCAACAAAGAAAGTAGAACTGGCTGAGTCAGCAAAGAGGATACATCTGGATGTGCTAGGGGTAAGTGATATTCGGGTAAGGCGAGATAACGAGGAAGAGATAGGAGATTATAAAGTGTACTTGACGGGTGTTAGAAAGGGAAGGGCAGAGTCCAGGGTAGGTCTCTTTATCAGGAATACCATTGCACGCAACATAATTTCTGTTAGGCACGTAAATGAGCGAATGATGTGGGTAGATTTCGCAGTTGGAGGAATTAGGATGAGAATTGTCTCAGTGTATTCACCATGTGAGGGTGCAGATGAGGATGAAGTTGACAAGTTTTATGAAGCATTGAGTGACATCGTGGTCAGGGTCAACAGCAAGGATAGAATAGTGCTAATGGGCGATTTCAATGTGAGAGTTGGGAATAGAACTGAAGTATATGAAAGGGTGATTGGTAAATGTGGGAAAGATACGGACGCTAATGGGAATGGGAAGCGTTTGCTGGACTTCTGTGCTAGTATGGGTTTAGCTGTTACGAATACATTCTTCAAGCATAAGGCTATTCACCGCTACACAGGGGAGGCTAGGGGTACCAGATCCATAATAGACTATATCTTAACAGACTTTGAATTCGGCAAATCTGTTAGGAATGTAAGAGTTTTTCGCGGATTTTTCGATGATACAGACCACTATCTGATATGTAGTGAACTAAGTATCTATGCCTAGGGTAGAGAAAGTGAAATCTGTCTGCAAATGAATAAGCGTAGAAAATCTCCAGGACGAAGAAATTAGACAGAAGTACATGGATATGATTAGTGAGAAGTTTCGAGCAGTAGACAGTAAGCAGGTTCAGGATATAGAAAGTGAATGGGTGGCATACAGGGATGCTGTAGTAGAAACAGCAAGGGAATGCCTAGGAACAACTGTGTGTAAAGATGGGAAAAGGCGAACATCTTGGTGGAATGATGAAGTGAGAGCAGCCTGTAAACGTAAAAAGAAGGCTTATCAGAAATGGTTCCAAACAAGGGCCGAGGCAGACAGGGATTTGTATGGAGATGAAAGAAACAGAGCGAAACTAATAGTTGTTGAATCCAAAAAGAAGTCATGGGAAGATTTTGGTAACAACTTGGAAAGGCTAGGTCAAGCAGCAGGGAAACCTTTCTGGACAGTAATAAAGAATCTTAGGATGGTAGGGAAAAAGGAAATGAACAGTGTTTTGAGTAATTCAGGTGAACTCATAATAGATCCCAGGGAATCACTGGAGAGGTGGAGGGAATATTTTGAACATCTTCTCAATGTAAAAGGAAATAATCCTGGTGGTGTTTCAAACAGCCAAGCTCATGGGGAGGAGGAAAATGATGTTGGTGAAATTATGCTTGAGGAAGTGGAAAGGATGGTAAATAAACTCCATTGTCATAGCGCAGCAGGAATAGATAAAATTAGACTTGAAATGGTGAAGTATAGTGGGAAGGCAGGGATGAAATGGCTTCATAGAGTAGTAAAATTAGCTTGGAGTGTTGGTAAGGTACCTTCAGATTGGACAAAAGCAGTAATTGCACCTATCTATAAGCAAGGGAACAGGAAAGATTGCAACAACTATCGAGGTATCTCATTGATTAGTATACCAGGCAAAGTATTCACTGACATCTTGGAAGGGAGGGTGCGATCAGTCGTTGAGAGGAAGTTGGATGAAAACCAGTGTGGTTTCAGACCACAGAGGGGCTGTCAGGATCAGATTTTTTGTATGCGCCAGGTAATTGAAAAATGCTACGAGAGGAATAGGCAGTTGTGTTTATGTTTTGTAGATCTAGAGAAAGCATATGACAGGCACTATGGAATTAAAGGTAGATTATTAAAATCAATCAAAGGCATTTATGTTGACAATTGGGCTTCAGTGAGAATTGATGGTAGAATGAGTTCTTGGGTCAGGGTACTTACAGGGGTTAGACAAGGCTGTAGTCTTTCACCTTTGCTGTTCGTAGTTTACATGGATCATCTGCTGAAAGGTATAAAATGGCAGGGAGGGATTCAGTTAGGTGGAAATGTGGTAAGCAGTCTGGTCTATGCTGACGACTTGGTCTTAATGGCAGATTGTGCCGAAAACCTGCAGTCTAATATCTTGGAACTTGAAAATAGGTGCAATGAGTATGGTATGAAAATTAGTCTCTCGAAGACTAAATTGATGTCAGTAGGTAAGAAATTCAACCGAATTGAATGTCAGATTGGTGATACAAAGCTAGAACAGGTCGATAATTTCAAGTATTTAGGTTGTATGTTCTCCCAGGATGGTAATATAGTAAGTGAGATTGAATCAAGGTGTCGTAAAGCTAATGCAGTGAGCTCGCAGTTGCGATCAGCAGTATTCTGCAAGAAGGAAGTCAGCTCCCAGACGAAACTATCTTTACATCGGTCTGTTTTCATACCAACTTTGCTTTACAGGAGCGAAAGCTGGGTGGACTCAGGATATCTTATTAATAAGTTAGAAGTAACAGACATGAAAGTTGCAAGAATGATTGCTGGTCCAAACAAGTGGGAGCAATGGCAGGAGGGTATTCGGAATGAGGAGATCAAGGCTAATTTAGGAATGAACTCGATGGATGAAGCTGTACGCATAAACCGGCTTCGTTGGTGGGGTCATGTGAGGTGAATGGTGGATGATAGGTTACCTAGGACAATAATGGACTCTGCTATGGAGGGTAAGAGAAGTAGAGGTAGACCAAGATGACGGTGGTTAGACTCGGTTTCTAACGATTTAAAGATAAGAGGTATAGAACTAAATGAGGCCACAACGCTAGTTGCAAATCGAGGATTGTGGCAACGTTTAGTAAAGTCACAGAGGCTTGCAGACTGAACGCTGAAAGGCATAACAGTCTATAATGATAATGTATGTATTGAAATTGTGAAATACTTTCGCTGATGAAGAGAGTGACATTCTCGAAACACGTACGAGTAATTACCAGTAACATGCGATGAGAGCTACAGCACTGCTATAGCTGGTGCACCAGAATATTGAACATAAGTGTAGGATTTTACGTTTGCATTTAGATTTATAATAAGCTAATAACCCCGCTGGTAAGTCTACAGTTTTTTTACACACAAATGAAGAAACTCAGCACTAGTAATGACAAGTAACGTGCAGTGAATAGAGCACTGAGGCCCCCTTAGCATGTCCAAAGTAATACTGAATTACGTTACCATACTCGTGTAATTTAGGACTAATGTTCACTTTCCTTTAAATTAAAATGTAACTTCATTTACATAAAGATAGAAATTATAAAATTACAATAGTCTGAATGAGGAAACTTACTCTCAAAAATTCACTCCATACAGTTGTTTGATTAACGTTTTACAAGCGTAGTCACCCGAATGGAAGATCGTTCTCTTTCTGTGAGAGGACAAAAGGTACACTCACAGATATGTTGTCACGAAGTATTTCCTTTCTAGAAATGGTAGGGTACAGCAGTTATCATGGATCCAAAAGTTGTTGTGCCATTACAATATGTGTGCGTACACTCTTTAAATACTTACATTATTATTGCGGACCATGGGCTGATGACTATTGATGTCATTAACATTTGTCCTGGGTCACTTTTGATCTGCTGAAATGTTGTTCACACTGTGACTGTGTTTTACTCATAATGAAAATAGAATTTGTTTTGAGTCGGTGAAGATATTTGATAGGGTGGCCCAAAAGTCATGATCGGGTCAAATTTTGGTGTTTGGAACTCCATTTTATGATTGTGGATGCGAAAGACAGAAACATTCATCATTCGTGGTGTAAGGACTAACCGAGCCCGTGTTGTACTTCTGCAAGCTCACTTTCAACCTTTACTGCTTATTCCATATTGAAAGGAGGGGATATCTTCTTTTTCATTCTCACCACTTCTGTATAGATAACTCATCTTTCGCAACCCCTTGAACAAATTGAACTATATTTGTTCACAAATTGCTCCGTATTGACATACTCATACAGAGATGCCAACTATTACGATTCAATCGTATAATTACGCCTTTATGAATCACGCACCACAAATTACGATTTTTTATTGATTTTTAAATTTAAGTGCATGAAGTGTTCAAAAGGATACACAAGGAATGACATTACAGCTTGAAATCTCAGAATATTATTTTCGGATTTCTCAGTAATCATTTATACCCCATTCCTGTTGCTCATTTAAAAATATTTATTGTTTTCTCGCGCCGAACGCAAAATAGAAAATAGGCACCTGTGAAGTGGTCACTGCCTGCTCGATCTGCATCCGATGGCTGCTTATACTGCCTGCTCATTCCGTATTTGAACGTGTAACACGACTTACAAACAATCTGCCGTTAGATGGCAGCACCAGACGTACCCACTTATCGCGTGAATACAGCTAGATAAGCATACAAGCAAAATTTTTAATCTGAAAGTAACAGAAAAATTAAAGAATTGTACGCATAAAGTGATGCTCTAGAGAGTGGTTGCTTCAGGACTTTTCGAGAAAGAGCTATCCACGAACAAGAAAGCTGGAAACTTTGTTTCTATTATACTTCCCTACATTAGTAAGCAGAGGTTTCACGAATCTCGCCACCACAGTTTCTGACACAAGTTCCTGGTGCTTATTGTTACCAAAACGCTTTAAAATCTTACACTGGCACAAAGAGGGTAGAACATAGTTTTTTATAGTCTGGAGCAGACTTGTAGATTTCTTGCAGTACGGCAGAGCCGCCTCAACAAATTTCTGTAGCCCCATAATTAGGCCAATAAATCGTTGCTGGGGATAGCGCAGTTCATCAACGGGGATGCATTAACTGAGGTGGAAACGTTATTCAAACGCGTGTTGCATTCTGTTTTTTCTTCGATTACACGCACTAAATAACCACACACTAATGCCCGGGAAGCAGTTTCTAAAGTGACACACACCGAGCTCGATAGCTGCAGTCGCTTAAGTGCGGCCAGCATCCCGTAATCAGGAGAGAGTCGGTTCGAGCCCCACTGTCGGCAGCTCTGAAGATGGTTTGCCTGGTTTCCCATTTTCACACCCGGCAAATGCCGGGGCTGTACCTTAATTAAGGCCACGGCTGCTTCCTTCCAATTCCTAGGCCTTTCCTATCACATCATCGCCGTAAGACATACCTGTGTGACTTAGGGGAACTCAGTAAATCAAGTACATACTCAGTGGCATCACTGGTTCTAAGTCCGGGAGAGTTAGCACCATCGGTGAACATTAAAATACTGGATTTCAGAATTCTCAGCAGCCATTGCACCCTCCTCCCATTCTTATAGAACTAAACATGGGTTCAAATGGCCCGTGTCCTGTCTGGTTTCCCTTTTTTGATTTGCAGAAAGGCACGCAGCAGTACATCATTTCCACTGGAAACGAGTACAGTACTACCCTACTTCCCGCTATTTCATTCTGACAAGCCTGGAGCCGGTTGGTGCTGCCACCTGCTGCGGTTATTTGAAAACGGAGTGTTTCATTGAGTGCCGTGTTAAAATGTTGTAATGAGCAGGCAGTGGAAGTGGTATATCTTGTGGAGTTGTTGTCTTTGTTCGTCACATGACCAGACTTCCATGCAGTTAGCGAGTTCTTTTGTCTTTGTTTTGGCGACAAAGTGGTGACAAACTCCGTTTCATTGTGAATACTGAGTGCATGACTGTTGAAGAAGTATTTATTGCGATTTTGGTTGCCAAGTTTACATATATTGTTATTCTGGGGTATATGTTAATCGTGAGTTATGAAATGTGAAAGGTTTGAAATAATGAAGCAATTTCCTGTGCAGGAAAATACGTGTGATGACGTTACCGTGACTAGTGACACTACTAATAAACCAAGAATAGTTAAAAAAATTAGGGAGGAATACTGGAAAAAATGACCCTGTTTACTGCGTTCCTCAAAATCTCGTTCACACTTGTTTTGTAGTGTGTGTACCCGCGATTTTTCAGATGCGGATGCATAATGATTAAGAACAAGACTGAATTCCGTGCTAATATGAACTCCGTACTGTTTAGTGCTCTGTTAGTGCAGAGGATGCACATGATATCAAAAGAAAAAGCATGTCACCGGTGCACGTTACTACTACTGCTATTTGCTTTACGTCGCACCGACACAGACCATGTACGTTTACTACCAAACAGGAACTACAAGCTGCTAAGAGAACAACTACAGTACTCAACAAAATAAATGATCCTTCAACCTCCACTCAGATATGTACTGCAGATTACCTGTTACTTTAGCAGGTAAGAATCATACACTCTTTATATGCCAGTCTTTGAATATGTTACATCTGGTTGAAATGTATTTTGTTCATTGATTTTTCAATAATATGTAAGTTAGTAAGATCTCAGGAAATAAAAGTCCTACGGCCGCCGCCGTCCCCACACCCCCCCATGCCCTGACGGCTGCATTACGAATTGCCTTTGTTTAAAGTTGGCATAGATAGCATAACACAAGGAGTTTTCCGCCCTATCAGTATTTAAGACCTTCAATAATTCAATATTAAATTGTTGTACATGTTTCAAAAATGACGATTTTCTTCTTCAGCGAATAAACATCACAAGAAAAATTGCTCATACTGTAGGAAACACTTAAACTGAATTACATAAATATTGATATTAAAACATGATTTTTTTTTTTTTTTTTATAATACATCGTGTTGAGCCTCAATGGACTGCGTGGTAACAGTCAACTTCATTTTAGTGTCTAGGTCTTGTTCTTGTTCCGGCTATGACTTCCTGCCAGTATCTTCTGAGCCCAGCGACGAGTGCCTGTTTATGCTGTTCCGTCTTCTGGAAGTTGATGCCATTTTGAAACCTTGATAGTTGTTCACCAATCTTCTGAATGCGTTCCTGTTATGAATTTCTTGGTCTGAAATACCAATCTGCCTGAGATCTTTTTTTGCATTCATGGAACCATCTCGGCCTTGTTGCCTTAGATTCAATAAAATTCCATATTCTTTTCGTTAGTCGATCATCAGTCATCCTCAAGAGATGACCGTAAAACAATAACCGTCTCTTCTTAATTGACACTGTGAGAGGTTCTGTCTTGCTGTACAAATCCTCATTTGGTCTCATTCACCACTGTCCATCAACCCAGCTCTTACCTAGGATTTTTCGTAGTATCCTGCGCTCTTTTTTCCAGCCAGTCAGCTTGACCTTTACTACTTAAGGTCAAAGTTTCAGACGCATATAATCCCTCAGGTTTTACAACTGTGTTATAGTGTCGGAACTTGGCCCCTATACTCATAGACTTTTCATTATAGATATTCTTTGTCATTTGGTATGCCTGGTCTAACTTCCTTAATTGCTTCCTCTTCTAATCCATTCTGCTGCATGACTTAACCAAGATATCTGAAATTCTTGACTCAACCAATTTTTCCAAGATTAGTGGTCATCCATTCAGGTCCATCACAGATGTTTGTCATGTATTTTGTCTTCGGAATAGAAATTTGGGTAAAAGTTCCGTAAGCGGGCCGGGCATAGCGCGCCTCGCACTCCGCTCGCTGTACGCACGGAGGCTTGGCGGCGGGTGATGCTGTCACCAACTGTTGAGAAAATGTGACAATAGGTTACAACCACTAAATTAACTTTTTTCTTGCCGTGCGGGCAGTATGCGCCGCGGCGATAGTTAAGAGCCTCTCGAAGGGAGTGTGGTCCCCGAAGGGGGCCACTGTTCTCATGACAGAGCTTGGCCTGGATTTAAAAAGATAGGTTACAGCTACTAAATTACATTTTTTTCCTTGACGATCGAGTGTTTTTATTTTGCGCAGGTTGGTGTACCGCGCCTCAGCTGATGCAAGAGAAGTTACACGAACAACATGGCGCGGGTCGCACAAGGCTGCCAATCTACGAATATCTTTTAGAAACCGGCAAATTCAGTTTAAAGACCAAGACCATACGTCTGGATTGCAAATTCAATTTAAAGACCATTCGGCTGGATTTGTTAGGTTAGGGTAGGGTGATGACAAAACATAGCATGATCCCCGGACCAATAAATATATGACTTGTTTGTTGAAAGGACCAATAACCCTAGTTTCGTGTGGAAACACGATTGGTCTGGACTGGTTCAAATATATCATTTAATGAATGAGTTAGGGCATAAAATGAATGAGCAACATGAAGAAAACGAACAAAATTTAAGTTTATGTACGTGTACACACACACTTTTCGTGACAAGAATGGAATGATAAAAACTTACGTTTATTACGGCGGGGGATACAACGTGCTCGCCGCGAGAAGAAAGTGATGGACACGTTCTTCGCAGGGGTGGCAGTATTTGAACAAATGTTCGGCCAAGTACCCTATGAAATGGTCCTTTCTGCACCCTGATGTAGGTAGGGATTCACGAACAGTCCTCCACTTTCTCTCAATAGTGTTCGTGTGAACGGCGAGATCTTCTCCAGTGAGGCGTTCTTGGTTCACTTCGTGGACGAGTCCGCTCCTATCTGTGTCCAGATATTGGATGGAATGATTGACCTTCAGGTGGAGAAAACCCTCTTCCTGAAGGCAGTCATAAGCCCGCCAACAGTAAGTAATATATGCTCCCTTATGACTTGTAATAAGGTTGCACTGCTGCGAGATTCCACGGGCACGAAAAAGAATTTCTTGTTGTTTTCCCTCTCAACACCACCGAACACCCACTGGCCCTCCACTCTACGACCACGGTTATGCTTCCTTTTCCCGAATTTCGCCTCGTCAATCTCAACCACAATGCCTATACCTCCAATTCTTGTTGAATTACGTGTGGCCCAATCTTCACATACTTCTCGGCAATAACTTGACCAGTCACACACTGTCTCCAAACTGCATTTGAGCTCGTGCTCAATGTATGGGTAATGTGGCCAGTTTGTTAATAGCCAGTACCCAACGAATCGTACGATTTTTATGTGCGAAAGGCGAGCCTCCAAAAATGTACCTCTTTTAGCAGATAACTTAAACGAGCACTCGCTTTTCCTGCACCTAAACAACAACTTTGTTTTATAACCTTTGACGTTCAATGTCTTCGCGCAAACACCACAAGGAACGGAACCTTTGATTAGCCCGTGGCTGATTAGAAGGTCGTTCAGTTTAACTTCGTCAACACTCAAAAGACTAATTTTATGATTACTTAAATTGCACCACCACAAGCCATTGCTACATTAAAAATGAGCGTTTCTTATTTTCACCGAATGTGGTAACCCTGTGGCGACTTATCATGCGACCTCTAGCGGGGAAAAAGTTACATAGGCTTCTTCACAGCTGATCGGAGCTGGCCAATGGGAGTAAAGATAATGGTGGCAATTTCTTCTTTCATGCTGTCTTGCTTTCAATTTTCCTATAAAAGAAAGAATACTTTTTGGGGCGGGATGGTGGGATTATAGCAAGCGTAGAGGAAGGATCTCTCCTCTCTGGTACTCCAGGTATTGTAAAACGTTCGTATTCAATTTTTACTAATGATTACCAATGCCGGCCCGCTTGCGGAAGCGCCACCGAAATCTGGAGTCTTACCTTTTCAGCAACTTCTGACAGCCTATTGATCTTGTTGACTGCTGAAACTATGTTGTTAGCAAAAATGGCCAGATCATCTGCAAAGGCCAGGCAGTCAACGTACACCCGTTCGTGCTTAGGACCAAGTCTGAACTGATCTTCCTTTGTTTCTTCTTGGTCTAACAACTTCCTCCACTCTCGAATGACTTTTTCCAAAACACAGTTGAAGAGGAGTAGGGATAGTCCATCTTCCTGTCTGACACCCGTTCTGATTGTAAACGGTTCTGAGATTTCGCCCATAAATTTTACTTTAGTTTGTTTGATCAAATTTCTTGACGTATCGTCCACTCCAAACTCTTCCAAAATATTCATTAATGACTCGCGGTCAGTGGAGTCATATGCTTTCTGAAAGTCAACAAACACAACCACGTAGCTGTGTCCTCCTGTCTTCTTGAACCTGATGATGCTCTTCAGGTTAAAGATCTGTTCTGGGAACAAACGGCTTTTCCGGAAGCCAGCCTGGCATTCCCCAATCTGTTGGTCAAGGTGAGCTTCTATTCTGTTCTGAACTGCTTTGGAGAGAATCTTATAGGGAACGGATATTAATGAGATGCCCCTATAGTTGTTGACATTTTTTTAATCACCTTTCTTGTACAGAGGGTGGATTAGTGCTGGCAGCCATTCAGTTGGTATCATCCCAGTTCTCCAGATATCTTCAAAAAGCTTGACTAGTGCATCTAGAGTTTCACCATTTGCCAGCTTCAGTAGTTCTGCCACTATCGAATCTTCACCAGCTGGCTTATTATTCTTTAAGCTGTTTATAATTGGTTTGATCTCCTCTTTACAAGGAGGGGGTGAGTTGGATAGTTAGTGGATCGGGTCGCACATAGGGAATCTTTCTTTTGGTTCATCACAATTAAGAAGGTTTTCAAAGTACCGAGACATGATCATCTTTGTTGGTCAAGCCCAGCTTTCCATTTTCATCTCTAAAACAAAGGCTGAGGCTTGGTACCCTCTCAAATTAGTCTTGAATGTTTGATAGAAGTCTCTGGAATTGTTTTTCCAGAAATCTTGTTCAATCTGTTCAACTGTTGTTTCTCATATAGTCGCTTGGGCCTTCGGAAAGTTCTGGCTGCTTCTTTTCGAGCTTCACGGAACACATCAAAATTTTCAGATCTTCTGGTCGAGTTCCACATTTTCCAGGCATTTGTTTTTTGGGTCAGCACTTCATCACAGACCTCATTCCACCATCTATGCTTTCTCTTCTTCGCTGTCAGGATTGCAGTATTAGCTGCTTGGAGGCGATGTCCGTCCATTTATGAGATTCAAATGTCAGTTGCTTGTGGTATTGTTCTAAGACATTTTGATTGATTTTTAACTTTCCAAGGTCGTATTTATAAATTATGTTTCCTGGTTTCAGGGCCTGGTTTCATTGAGAGGAATGAAGTTAATTTTGATCTTGGAGAGGTAATGATCTGAATCAAAGTGGGCACCTCTGCACTTTAACGTTCATTATTTCCTTAATCGCTCTCTTGGACATTGCTACATGATCAATCTGTTTCTCTCCACACACATTGCCTGGTGATCACCAAGTTTTTTGTTTGCTTGGCTTGTGTTTGTAGAATGTTGACATTATCTGAAGACTGAAGGTGCGACACAGATTGACGAGTCTTATACCATTTCTGTTAGTCATTTTGTGAGCAGGATAGTTTCCAGTTGTTGATCTGAATTGTGGTTCTATTCCTAGCTGAGCGTTAAAGTCACCTAATAAGATCTTGATGTTCTTAGATGGTATTTTCTCCAACCGTTCTTCAAGAAGGTCCCAAAACTGTTCAACTCTCTCAGGATTACGTCTGTTGTCCTCATTGATCGCTGCATGCACATTGATCAGTGTGTATTCTCTGTTACCGCAGCTGAGAGTTAGAATGGAAAGTCTCTCAGAGGGGCTGAAGAAGTCCACGATTGAACTGACAACCTCCTTATGAACAACAAAAGGTGTGCCAAGTAAAGGCATGTTCTTACCTATTTTCATAGCCCTTTTTGCCTTTATAAATCCTATACCCCTCAATGTCCATTATGTCTTCATCTAGGTATCTTGTTTCTTGGATGGGTAAGATGGTTATGTTATGTTTATCCATCATCATCGTCAATTCTTTGTGTTTTCCCACTTTCAGTAGTGAATTGACATTCAGCGTCCCAAAGTAGTATTTCTGTTTCGTCTTGAATTTTGTACATGTAGTAATGTCCTCCAAGCATCTTGGTTCAGGCTCCCCAGAATCCACAGGCCTGATTGCGCTCTTAGGAGCGGTAGATTCCCTTAACGAGGTACTACCTGGAGTAGTGTCCTTTTTGTGATGACATTCCATGATGCTTGGTTGTTCAAACCAGTATGGGTCGGAAAACTACTTCCCGGTAGTAGAACCAAGGTTGTAAGCCCTGGAGCTCAATAATAGGCTGCTCCTCTGGAGTCAAGCGCCTTTCGCAGCTGCTTCACTGAAGAACAGGTGCTGCTAAATGAAGATAGTTCATCCGCTTTATCCGCCGTTGGGACTTGGTTGTTGTCTTCCGCCTTCCAAACCGTTGATTATCTTCACCGCAACCCTGGTAGGGACCCTCACAAGGTACTACCAGCCGGGCCAGCTGAACCAAGAGGTGTTACTCCTCTATCGCTCCCCACTTTGTTCTGGCTTGTGACAGACAGAGCCTGGCTTCCCACACATTGGGCCCAGGATGGCAGGGTTATTAAAACATGATTATTGTACATAAGACATTAAAAAGTTTGCACTTAAGTTGATGAATCTGTTTGTATAGCTAAATACTGAAAGTACATACTAAAACATCATCATAAAACAAAATGTTGACAGATGAAACCTCCAAAATCTTGCCAGTTATTTGGAACTAAAATGTAGTCTGCCATGGTCATCATTTCCTTCGTCACTTATAATTAACAGAGTCTCGTGACCCATTAGATTTTGCAG
The DNA here is from genome assembly GCF_040414725.1 of Anabrus simplex. Classification (NCBI taxonomy): domain Eukaryota; kingdom Metazoa; phylum Arthropoda; class Insecta; order Orthoptera; family Tettigoniidae; genus Anabrus; species Anabrus simplex. The sequence goes on from NC_090271.1 coordinate 2,855,729, forward strand.
TCCTAAGTAGAACCCAAACTGGTGCAAGTCCAATTAAAAACAGCATGGATTAACAACTCCTGCTGTGTCCTTTGAAAGTCAAATTGGATACTCTTCTTATTCCAAAAATAAAAATAAAAACTAACATAAGATGATGTATTTTAACGACATAAAAACCTAACTCTAAGTATCGGATTAAACTTACGTTACATAGTAAGTCAGCACAATTTCGCTCAACATACTAGTAGCAGGAGCTGAACAGCTGTGACTTTACGGACGAGGCAGAGGGAAAACACAAAAGAAAAGACCTAACCTTGACTGGCCTATAAGAGAGGGGCATTGGTCAATGTTACCTAATTTTTCATTTTCTTTTCTTCTTCAAACACTGACTTGCCAATGTAAACAATGGATTTTCCTCCCCCAAATTTTCATTGAAGTTATTGTGCCCACTTTTTAATGTTATATGTGGAATAATTTCAGTTTTAATATCAATATTCATGTGATTCAGTTTAAGTGTTTCCTGGAATATCAGAAATTTTACTTGTGATGTGTATTCACTAAAGAAGAGACTGGTAATTTTCAAAACATGTACGAAAATTTAATATTGAATTAATGAAGGATCTTAAATATTGAGAAGACGGACCTAACAGCAACCCCTTGTGTTATGATATGAGCAGAGACCTATTGCTCATTATTGTACTTCACTTGAAAAGCCTTTATTTTCATTCTGAAGATGCATTCCTTCATATTTTTAACCCACTAAACATGTATAGGTGTTGTCTGTGTGCACCGACAATTCTGTATCTCGATCTTCATTGTCCACATGGTCTTTATTGATTTTGGCCTGTGAACAGTGGCTATTTTGTTGTGGCAGAGAGCAGTGAGGGTAGGCTGTAATAATCAGAAAGTAAGAGAAAAGGGAGGATACCACCAACTTCAACCTGGTTTAGTCAGTAAGTTGAGTGTCAAGAAGAGCTGCACATTGTCTTATGGTTTGATTCCAGAATTTGATAATGTTGGTCTTTTGATGTGTGTAGTTTGTACTCTGAGAAAATGACCTGCCTTTGCAATGTTGTTAAGTTGTTTGTGATCAGTAGCTTGTAGGAAACTTGGTCTTTTTCAGCTGCTCTCCTGGACAGCCCTCAAATACTAATTGCTGAAGAGGAGAAAATTATAATTGACGAAACACCAGAAGGAGAAAAGTAAGTCCTTTGCACCATATATTTTAACGTATAGTTACATGGAAAGAAAAGTTTTAAGGCGCTTGAAGGTAGTTTTCATGAAATAGTCACTGTGCACTCTCTCATATCGAAACTGGAAAATCAACACCTAAATCATGATGAGACTACACTTCATGTGGCTGACAACCACATCCACACATAATTAAGCAAACCCCAAAAATTGTGCTTGCTCACTTGCCAGCTTTTTACTAGTAAAACAATAAATATAGGTTTTGAAAAGAAGAATAAACATTAGATGAAATATCGTATGGGTTTGGCTCGCCAGGTGCAGGTCTTTATATTTGACTCCCGCAGGCGACCTGCGCGTCGTGACGAGGATGAAATGATGATGAAGACAACACATACACCCAGCCCCCGTGCCATTGGAATTAACCAATTAAGGTTAAAATCCCCGACCCAGCCAGGAATTGAATCCAGGACCCTCAAACCTGAAGGCCAGTACGCTGACCGTTCCGCCAACGAGTCAGACTAAACATTAGATAGATCAAAACTACTGGCTCTCAATGTCAGAATTGCCAAGTTCCTTGAATAATTAAATCTAAATATCCCTCCAATACTCCTCTCAGACCATTCTTGTAATGTGCTTCCAACAGTTAACTTTGAGATAAACAACAGAGTCCTAGACCAAAGTGACAGATCTCAATTCCATCAATTATTTCTTGAAATTTCTAATAGACACAGTATAATCTACACTGAGGGATCAAAATATGAGGAAAGAAATGGTTGTGGGATTATATATCCTGAATATACCATGCTATACCGCTTGCCTGACTACTATACAGTCTTCTCTAATGAGCTCCGTGCACTAAAGCAAGCCATGTTATACATTTTTTAAACCAACACCTGCAGAAATTCCTTTGTGATTTTTCTGATTCAAAAAGTGCATTACAAGCAATAAAATCCATCATCAAAACACATCCTTGTATAAGAAATACAACTGTTGTACAACAAAATGATGAACGAAGGCAACCCTTGTGTTGGATACCCTCATGACAATGAATCCACTGATCAGGCACTACGTACCTCGCATTAGGCGATAGCTACCTCCCACACTGACATTATTACTTTAAATTATATTAACAGTGGAACTTCAAACAGTAAACTCCATGAAATAACAAAAACATTATCTTCACAACCTCCAGAGGCAAGATCAAGTCCTAATATCTGCAATAGTGAATGCCGCCAGAAGATTAAGGAGGCTCTCTCAACTCCTTCACCGTGCAATCAAATCGGTAAGTTTTTCAAAGACACTGAACTGTATTAAAAAATGTAACTGTTCAATTTAAAATCCTTTTGTTCTTCACTCTGTAGCCAAGTGTTACAGTAATTTAATGTAAAATCTAGAATTAAAGTCGCAATAAAGGTTAAAGTGACTATAAACCAATAAATTAAAAAAAAGAATGTGCAGTACTGTGTTCAACAGAATTAGATTAAACACAAAGGAACAGGTAGGGTACCAATATATTTTGTTAGAGTAAGGGCGCCCAGCTATAGAAATGAACCGTTCCCATCTAAATAAAAATATGCCAGGCCAAGTCGGTGAGCTTCGTGGTACGTTCGTTAAAAATATGGGCGTTAAGACTAAAACTAACTTCCTAAGAAGTAAATACCAATGGTACATGAATGGGAAACAGTATAATTTTTTGTGAATAAGAAGCAAATTTGGGGGTAAAATTGATTTATTGAACTAAACACATGATAAATTATTCACACTCAACTCGGGAATGAAATTAGAAAAAATTAAACTTGACTCAAACGGTCGATAAAAGTGCAACCATGTGCCGAGCACATCTGAATTTAAATTACAATGCAACACAAAGAAAACAATAATTGGTCCTAATGCCGTTCAAATGAACACAAATTTTAAAAAACATGATAAATCTTGGTAATTATCTACATCTTGTATTGAATCGATGCCGATAAGTAAGTATGCCGCTGTCCCCAAAGGAGTTTGCAATCTCGGAATCGTCCGATAAGATGTTCCTCGACAAAAGAAAATCAAGCTAGTTTCGATCCATTATTTACATATATAATCAAAGTCATAAAACACAACAAGGCAAATCCAGGCTTCACACATCCTACAAACTACACCGCTCTGTCACAATTGGATCAGCACTGAAGCTGACTTCCCTTAAAAATTAGCTCCGGGCTAAGTTAAAATGCAAATAATTAAAACAACGGCGACAGGGACAACGAAAAACAAGCACTGTCACACATGACAAAAATAAACATACAATAAAAAAATCCTGAAGGCCAAAAAAATTCACCCGTCATCTGAAATAAAATATACATGTGAAATGTCTATATATATATCAGTCCCTCAATCCTGAGGATCATGATCTCTGAAGATATTTCTTTGTACCCGTTTCCATCCTCCATGGTCTGCTATACGGGTAGATTGTATGAACGATGTCTTTGTTGCATGTTTTATGCCATCTGTCCAGCGTATAGGTGCTCGCCCATGCTCCTTCTTTCCAGGCACATTTCCCAAGATTGTGCTTTTCAAGGCTCCATTCTCCACAACACATAATATGACCAAAGAATTGGAAAATCTTCTGTTGACATTTTGCCGATAACCTTGTACTGATGTTCAGCTCCTTGAGGATGGATTCGTTGGTTTGAAATGCTGTCCAAGGAATGCGAAGCATTCTTCTCCAGCACCACATCTCAAATGAGTTGATCTTATTCAAATCTGAAGCTCGTAAAGTCCACGTTTCAGCACTATAGAGGAAGATAGAGAATAGCAGTGTCTGTACTAGTGTCATCTAGAGAAATGGAGTGATCCTTCCAAATATGAGATAACTGAGATAGGATGTTCTTGGCCATGGCAATCCTCCTTCTGATCTCTATTTCACAGCTGTTGTTGCTCTTTATTATGGCACCCAGGTACAGAATTTCTGAACCATTTCCATTTCGCTGAAGGCACTGAGTTCGTTCAGCTTATCAGGCCTATCAACTACCATAATTTTTGTCTTTTGCATGTTGATCTGCAAACCCTAACTGATGCTCTCAGTTCTGACATGGTCTAAAATCTCTGTCATTTCTGCCTCGTTAATGAGGTCCCAATAATGCATGACCCAGTCAAGACCTGGGCTAAGTAGGTTGTCAGCTGTAAACGTCACAAGAATTTCTACCTAGCAGAGAGATACATAGAGCGAGCAGGGATGGGAAGCCATTCTTACAAGGGATCCTTCGAAGGCATTCACCCTCACAACAGCAGATGCCTGTATGCAAATTAACAAGGGAAACTCCAAATGCCATCCTCTTTTCTTCTATAGGTACCGCGCTACACAACATAAATCTTTCTTCCGTTCACATTAATGCTCTTTCTTAATAGAATAACCAGGCCTCCATATCTCAACTTAATAACCGCGCAATTCTCTATCAAAGAAGACGTCACTCGGGTCTTCTTTACTCGCAGTGTGGGAGTTCGAATCTCAACTGTATCAATGAATATCCAGGCGTATTCAAGCCCTTTTCCTAATAAACAACTATCACTCATATCTTTCCCTTCACTGAAATTTTCACAGGCCTCTATTCCTGTTTCAATACTCTCATTATATTAGAGGCGATATCTGCCTTTCTTTTCCTTTTTATAGCACTCCTACCCTAATAGTTTGTCTTCTCTGTTCGAGAACGCCTTGCACTCCTTCGGTGGCCAAAAATATATCTGAAAACACGCTGCTTTAATATTCTTATCCCTCACAACATTAAGGGCGTATAGCCTCGGTAATGAAGAAGCTACCTCCTGACCGTACATCATAAACACACACAACTGAATAATCTGAAATAAAAACAAATGAAACACACTCTTATCTACACCTCATCATGTCCCTCTTTCCCATCACTAATATACACACAAAAATAAGGGCACTAGCATGCAACAGCCCTGGATTTCCAACTACGTTACATAAAATAAATCATAGCTGAGCTCTAGTGAGCTGACATTTAATATGAAATTTACATAGGATGAAACTAAGCTGACTTCTTCTAAGAACATCCTTATATAATTGGCATATCACTGATCTTTGTCGATCTCTGCTCCCACACCAGTCACATGACTGCTGTGTCTGTAGATTTACTCTGCCATCATAACACACTGAATGTTGTCACAATTAACAGCGGGTGATGGACATAGTCCTTGGAAGGTAACACTCCTAAAATGATAATATAGTTAGGAACTCTTCACTGCTCTGAGTACACGGGTACTTTACATATGCAAATATCTTGCTATTATAATGATTAAGCCAATGAGAAATTGAGCTATATTCAAAAGTTAATGTTTGACGGAATGAAAGCCGTACTAGTTCACGTATAAGAGCAATAAACGTATCGAGCACACGCTACTCTGCGATCACGATACGCTGCCTGATAAATGTTTGTACATATATTAAATGTTAGATCAGTTTGCGAGAGTTATGCTGTTATATGCATTTACTGTCTTATACTGTGTCCCTTATTTTGAATATATACTGTGCCTCCCGCACTTGGCAATACTGTACTTTGTCACAGGCGCAGTGGTAACTGCCACAATAATGGACTGTTCACTCCTGAATTTATCTGACTTAATTCGCACCAGGATGGTGCATATTAACACAGTTCTCACTGTTCATTACACTCTGTTCAAGTGTAATTAAGCACAGCAGTCACGACCGACGAACACTGCCGCACGACTGAGAAACGAATGAGATAGTTTCCCCTGATGCTTGTAGCTTTATGGTTTCACTTGCCTTATTCAAAAGACACTATAGCTTGATGGCTCAACCGCTGTGTGAAGACAAAGCGTGTGACCGTTGGAAAATAGTAATCAGTACATCGGTTGAAAGTAGCCGAAATATGAACATACATGTGTCACTGGGCAAGTTGGCCATGCGGTTAAGGGCACGCAGCTGTGAGCTTGCATCTGGGAGATAGGGAGTTCAAATACCCCTGTCGGCAGCCCTGAAGATGCTTTTCCGTGGTTTGCCATTTTCACACCAGGCAAATGCTGGGGCTGTACCTTAATTAAGGCCACGGCCACTTTCTTCCCATTTCTAAGCCTCTCCTGTCCCATCGTCGCCACAAGACCTATCTGTGTCGGTGTGACGTAAAGCAAAAAAGAAAAGCATATATTCTGTAAATTCAACCACAACTCAGTGGACATGTCAAACCGTGGAGCATAGGTTTAATAACAGGTTTATCCCGTAAGATGATAGTAGGTCAGCACTGCGATGTACAAACTTGGTAGTACAGAAAAATTTGTTCTGGGGTTCACCGTCGCCGTAAACCACGCCTTCTGACTCGCGATTGGTCTACTTTAAACACCCCGCACATCAGGCGATACTGCGGCACACCCTGCAGACTCGTTCAAACTTTCAAAATATTCATAATTTCAAGGCTTGCTACTGACCATTCTCTATCCCCATGCGGTCCAGAATGAATCTGTTGGCTAACCGCCTCTCACACAAAGCTTTCCAATATAACAAACCCACAGTGTTGCTTAATATTTAAATAAATATGTCTCAGTACGTTCTACAACCTTGAACACATGAGTGTTGCCTCTCTCTGACCCAAAACCTCCTTTCAAAGTAACTCTGCTATGAGGTGTTCTGATGTGCTATATGTGATTTCATGTCACACAACTTAGCATAATGTGTAATGTTTGATGCACTTCTTGATTGCTTTGATTGTGAGTTGTAAATTGAGTACAGTGATGCAAGTGGTGGGTCTGGTAAAACATGCAACTTTCAGTTGCTCCTCATTTGTCTGTCTCCTTGATTAGTGGAAAATAGTCATCAAAATGGTTCCTTGAATAAAGAAACTTCAGTGTTTCATGGTTTTTAAAAAATTTGACGTTGTTAGTCGTTTAAGTCAATTCTGACTGTCCGTGACCTCATTTCCTGTACTATTTCCCGAGGACTTTCCAAATTGAGATCCATGACTTCTTTGTCGCCATCAGTCTTCTGCGGCATTAAGGTGAATTGTGTCTTCTCATAATAGGACGAAAGTACTTCACTTCTTGTCCATCCAATGAGCAGCCTCAGAACTCTTCTCCAGTACCATAGTCTCACTACTGAGATCACACTGTCAAGGTTGGCCATTGCCTCTCTCCCAAGGAGCAGCCTCAGAACTCTTCTCCAGTACCATAGTCTCACTACTGAGATCACACTGTCGAGGTTGGCCATTGCCTCTCTCCCAAGGAGCAGCCTCAGAACTCTTCTCCAGTACCATAGTCTCACTACTGAGATCACACTGTCGAGGTTGGCCATTGCCTCTCTCCCAAGGAGCAGCCTCAGAACTCTTCTCCAGTACCATAGTCTCACTACTGAGATCACACTGTCGAGGTTGGCCATTGCCTTTCTCCCAAGGAGCAGCCTCAGAACTCTTCTCCAGTACCATAGTCTCACTACTGAGATCTTGAAAACACTGTCGAGGTTGGCCATTGCCTTTCTCCCAAGGAGCAGCCTCAGAACTCTTCTCCAGTACCATAGTCTCACTACTGAGATCACACTGTCGAGGTTGGCCATTGCCTCTCTCCCAAGGAGCAGCCTCAGAACTCTTCTCCAGTACCATAGTCTCACTACTGAGATCACACTGTCGAGGTTGGCCATTGCCTTTCTCCCAAGGAGCAGCCTCAGAACTCTTCTCCAGTACCATAGTCTCACTACTGAGATCACACTGTCGAGGTTGGCCATTGCCTTTCTCCCAAGGAGCAGCCTCAGAACTCTTCTCCAGTACCATAGTCTCACTACTGAGATCTTGTAAACACTGTCGAGGTTGGCCATTGCCTTTCTCCCAAGGAGCAGCCTCAGAACTCTTCTCCAGTACCATAGTCTCACTACTGAGATCACACTGTCGAGGTTGGCCATTGCCTCTCTCCCAAGGAGCAGCCTCAGAACTCTTCTCCAGTACCATAGTCTCACTACTGAGATCACACTGTCGAGGTTGGCCATTGCCTCTCTCCCAAGGAGCAGCCTCAGAACTCTTCTCCAGTACCATAGTCTCACTACTGAGATCTTGTAAACACTGTCGAGGTTGGCCATTGCCTTTCTCCCAAGGAGCAGCCTCAGAACTCTTCTCCAGTACCATAGTCTCACTACTGAGATCACACTGTCGAGGTTGGCCATTGCCTTTCTCCCAAGGAGCAGCCTCAGAACTCTTCTCCAGTACTATAGTCTCACTACTGAGATCACACTGTCGAGGTTGGCCATTGCCTTTCTCCCAAGGAGCAGCCTCAGAACTCTTCTCCAGTACCATAGTCTCACTACTGAGATCACACTGTCGAGGTTGGCCATTGCCTTTCTCCCAAGGAGCAGCCTCAGAACTCTTCTCCAGTACCATAGTCTCACTACTGAGATCTTGTAAACACTGTCGAGGTTGGCCATTGCCTCTCTCCCAAGGAGCAGCCTCAGAACTCTTCTCCAGTACCATAGTCTCACTACTGAGATCACACTGTCGAGGTTGGCCATTGCCTTTCTCCCAAGGAGCAGCCTCAGAACTCTTCTCCAGTACTATAGTCTCACTACTGAGATCACACTGTCGAGGTTGGCCATTGCCTTTCTCCCAAGGAGCAGCCTCAGAACTCTTCTCCAGTACCATAGTCTCACTACTGAGATAACACTGTCAAGGTTGGCCATTGCCTTTCTCCCAAGGAGCAGCCTCAGAACTCTTCTCCAGTACTATAGTCTCACTACTGAGATCACACTGTCGAGGTTGGCCATTGCCTTTCTCCCAAGGAGCAGCCTCAGAACTCTTCTCCAGTACCATAGTCTCACTACTGAGATCACACTGTCGAGGTTGGCCATTGCCTTTCTCCCAAGGAGCAGCCTCAGAACTCTTCTCCAGTACCATAGTCTCACTACTGAGATCACACTGTCGAGGTTGGCCATTGCCTTTCTCCCAAGGAGCAGCCTCAGAACTCTTCTCCAGTACCATAGTCTCACTACTGAGATCACACTGTCGAGGTTGGCCATTGCCTTTCTCCCAAGGAGCAGCCTCAGAACTCTTCTCCAGTACCATAGTCTCACTACTGAGATCACACTGTCGAGGTTGGCCATTGCCTCTCTCCCAAGGAGCAGCCTCAGAACTCTTCTCCAGTACCATAGTCTCACTACTGAGATCACACTGTCGAGGTTGGCCATTCCCTCTCTCCCAAGGAGCAGCCTCAGAACTCTTCTCCAGTACCATAGTCTCACTACTGAGATCTTGAAAACACTGTCGAGGTTGGCCATTGCCTTTCTCCCAAGGAGCAGCCTCAGAACTCTTCTCCAGTACCATAGTCTCACTACTGAGATCACACTGTCGAGGTTGGCCATTGCCTCTCTCCCAAGGAGCAGCCTCAGAACTCTTCTCCAGTACCATAGTCTCACTACTGAGATCACACTGTCGAGGTTGGCCATTGCCTTTCTCCCAAGGAGCAGCCTCAGAACTCTTCTCCAGTACCATAGTCTCACTACTGAGATCACACTGTCGAGGTTGGCCATTGCCTTTCTCCCAAGGAGCAGCCTCAGAACTCTTCTCCAGTACCATAGTCTCACTACTGAGATCTTGTAAACACTGTCGAGGTTGGCCATTGCCTTTCTCCCAAGGAGCAGCCTCAGAACTCTTCTCCAGTACCATAGTCTCACTACTGAGATCACACTGTCGAGGTTGGCCATTGCCTCTCTCCCAAGGAGCAGCCTCAGAACTCTTCTCCAGTACCATAGTCTCACTACTGAGATCACACTGTCGAGGTTGGCCATTGCCTCTCTCCCAAGGAGCAGCCTCAGAACTCTTCTCCAGTACTATAGTCTCACTACTGAGATCACACTGTCGAGGTTGGCCATTGCCTTTCTCCCAAGGAGCAGCCTCAGAACTCTTCTCCAGTACCATAGTCTCACTACTGAGATCTTGAAAACACTGTCGAGGTTGGCCATTGCCTTTCTCCCAAGGAGCAGCCTCAGAACTCTTCTCCAGTACTATAGTCTCACTACTGAGATCTTGAAAACACTGTCGAGGTTGGCCATTGCCTTTCTCCCAAGGAGCAGCCTCAGAACTCTTCTCCAGTACCATAGTCTCACTACTGAGATCACACTGTCGAGGTTGGCCATTGCCTTTCTCCCAAGGAGCAGCCTCAGAACTCTTCTCCAGTACTATAGTCTCACTACTGAGATCACACTGTCGAGGTTGGCCATTGCCTTTCTCCCAAGGAGCAGCCTCAGAACTCTTCTCCAGTACCATAGTCTCACTACTGAGATCTTGAAAACACTGTCGAGGTTGGCCATTGCCTTTCTCCCAAGGAGCAGCCTCAGAACTCTTCTCCAGTACCATAGTCTCACTACTGAGATCACACTGTCGAGGTTGGCCATTGCCTTTCTCCCAAGGAGCAGCCTCAGAACTCTTCTCCAGTACTATAGTCTCACTACTGAGATCACACTGTCGAGGTTGGCCATTGCCTTTCTCCCAAGGAGCAGCCTCAGAACTCTTCTCCAGTACTATAGTCTCACTACTGAGATCACACTGTCGAGGTTGGCCATTGCCTTTCTCCCAAGGAGCAGCCTCAGAACTCTTCTCCAGTACCATAGTCTCACTACTGAGATCACACTGTCGAGGTTGGCCATTGCCTTTCTCCCAAGGAGCAGCCTCAGAACTCTTCTCCAGTACCATAGTCTCACTACTGAGATCACACTGTCGAGGTTGGCCATTGCCTTTCTCCCAAGGAGCAGCCTCAGAACTCTCCTCCAGTACCATAGTCTCACTACTGAGATCACACTGTCGAGGTTGGCCATTGCCTTTCTCCCAAGGAGCAGCCTCAGAACTCTTCTCCAGTACCATAGTCTCACTACTGAGATCTTGTAAACACTGTCGAGGTTGGCCATTGCCTTTCTCCCAAGGAGCAGCCTCAGAACTCTTCTCCAGTACTATAGTCTCACTACTGAGATCACACTGTCGAGGTTGGCCATTGCCTTTCTCCCAAGGAGCAGCCTCAGAACTCTTCTCCAGTACCATAGTCTCACTACTGAGATCACACTGTCGAGGTTGGCCATTGCCTTTCTCCCAAGGAGCAGCCTCAGAACTCTTCTCCAGTACTATAGTCTCACTACTGAGATCACACTGTCGAGGTTGGCCATTGCCTTTCTCCCAAGGAGCAGCCTCAGAACTCTTCTCCAGTACCATAGTCTCACTACTGAGATCACACTGTCGAGGTTGGCCATTGCCTTTCTCCCAAGGAGCAGCCTCAGAACTCTTCTCCAGTACCATAGTCTCACTACTGAGATCACACTGTCGAGGTTGGCCATTGCCTCTCTCCCAAGGAGCAGCCTCAGAACTCTTCTCCAGTACCATAGTCTCACTACTGAGATCACACTGTCGAGGTTGGCCATTGCCTCTCTCCCAAGGAGCAGCCTCAGAACTCTTCTCCAGTACCATAGTCTCACTACTGAGATCACACTGTCGAGGTTGGCCATTGCCTTTCTCCCAAGGAGCAGCCTCAGAACTCTTCTCCAGTACCATAGTCTCACTACTGAGATCACACTGTCGAGGTTGGCCATTGCCTCTCTCCCAAGGAGCAGCCTCAGAACTCTTCTCCAGTACCATAGTCTCACTACTGAGATCACACTGTCGAGGTTGGCCATTGCCTCTCTCCCAAGGAGCAGCCTCAGAACTCTTCTCCAGTACCATAGTCTCACTACTGAGATCACACTGTCGAGGTTGGCCATTGCCTTTCTCCCAAGGAGCAGCCTCAGAACTCTTCTCCAGTACCATAGTCTCACTACTGAGATCTTGAAAACACTGTCGAGGTTGGCCATTGCCTCTCTCCCAAGGAGCAGCCTCAGAACTCTTCTCCAGTACCATAGTCTCACTACTGAGATCACACTGTCGAGGTTGGCCATTGCCTTTCTCCCAAGGAGCAGCCTCAGAACTCTTCTCCAGTACCATAGTCTCACTACTGAGATCACACTGTCGAGGTTGGCCATTGCCTTTCTCCCAAGGAGCAGCCTCAGAACTCTTCTCCAGTACCATAGTCTCACTACTGAGATCACACTGTCAAGGTTGGCCATTGCCTTTCTCCCAAGGAGCAGCCTCAGAACTCTTCTCCAGTACTATAGTCTCACTACTGAGATCACACTGTCGAGGTTGGCCATTGCCTTTCTCCCAAGGAGCAGCCTCAGAACTCTTCTCCAGTACCATAGTCTCACTACTGAGATCTTGAAAACACTGTCGAGGTTGGCCATTGCCTCTCTCCCAAGGAGCAGCCTCAGAACTCTTCTCCAGTACCATAGTCTCACTACTGAGATCTTGAAAACACTGTCGAGGTTGGCCATTGCCTTTCTCCCAAGGAGCAGCCTCAGAACTCTTCTCCAGTACCATAGTCTCACTACTGAGATCACACTGTCGAGGTTGGCCATTGCCTCTCTCCCAAGGAGCAGCCTCAGAACTCTTCTCCAGTACCATAGTCTCACTACTGAGATCTTGTAAACACTGTCGAGGTTGGCCATTGCCTCTCTCCCAAGGAGCAGCCTCAGAACTCTTCTCCAGTACCATAGTCTCACTACTGAGATCTTGTAAACACTGTCGAGGTTGGCCATTGCCTTTCTCCCAAGGAGCAGCCTCAGAACTCTTCTCCAGTACCATAGTCTCACTACTGAGATCACACTGTCGAGGTTGGCCATTGCCTTTCTCCCAAGGAGCAGCCTCAGAACTCTTCTCCAGTACCATAGTCTCACTACTGAGATCACACTGTCGAGGTTGGCCATTGCCTTTCTCCCAAGGAGCAGCCTCAGAACTCTTCTCCAGTACCATAGTCTCACTACTGAGATCTTGTAAACACTGTCGAGGTTGGCCATTGCCTTTCTCCCAAGGAGCAGCCTCAGAACTCTTCTCCAGTACCATAGTCTCACTACTGAGATCACACTGTCGAGGTTGGCCATTGCCTCTCTCCCAAGGAGCAGCCTCAGAACTCTTCTCCAGTACCATAGTCTCACTACTGAGATCACACTGTCGAGGTTGGCCATTGCCTTTCTCCCAAGGAGCAGCCTCAGAACTCTTCTCCAGTACCATAGTCTCACTACTGAGATCTTGTAAACACTGTCGAGGTTGGCCATTGCCTTTCTCCCAAGGAGCAGCCTCAGAACTCTTCTCCAGTACCATAGTCTCACTACTGAGATCGCACTGTCGAGGTTGGCCATTGCCTCTCTCCCAAGGAGCAGCCTCAGAACTCTTCTCCAGTACCATTGTCTCACTACTGAGATCACACTGTCGAGGTTGGCCATTGCCTTTCTCCCAAGGAGCAGCCTCTATTGTTCCCCTCTATATGACAGGAAGTGATAGGTTTAGTTGACATTCAACATTAGTCGAGCTTTTGCACTTCCTTCTTTCATATTTGGTAGCAGATACTTCACCTCTTCCTCACTTTCTGCATATCTAAGTTAATTTATATTTCTCTCATTTTCTGTTTCATCTAACTTGGCATTTCTCATAAATTGCTCTGCATATAAGTTAACCCATTCGCAACCTTTGATGAGCTGTAGTCGCACGTGGCGTTTTGACGGGCTCAACTCGCGATACACACTAAGGAGCTGTGTGACACTAGGATCGTCGAACAACATGTTATTTTCATCGGTATTCATTAACAGGCATTGCGGTATTAATGACACTTGTAGACAGTTGATATAGATGTTGATTCCCATAGGGGATCACTTCTATATCATCTGATGGCCAGGCAGGCATCAATTTTTGGTAATGAGACAAAGTCTCCCGTAGTGCATTGGCACTGCTGGTCGCTCCAAGTAGCCTACACAGTGGCCTCCGTGGTCTTGGTGGGTGTGCTGAGTACCAACTGATCAGCCCAACTTAGCACAGAGCGACGAAACGCTGGCAACCAGGAATGAGTTGGCTGGAAAATCTATAATGTCCAATAACGGACCATTTATATTGGTACTTGTAGACAGTGTTTTGGCAGTAATGAAGTTCTGGAAAACGAACAAGAGTTCAACCGTGAAAGTGCGCAGAGCAATGAAGAAAGTGTTGTGCACAGGTCTTCCAAATACGCGTGGCTGGTGACACAAAAGATTAGAAATTGGAAAATATATTTTGTGGATACAGCTGCGTTTCAAAAATACTTAGAAAGAAATGTAGATTCTGTCCACCGCCTAAAGTTGGCTTTTAAAAAAAATATTTCATTTGAAACATTTGTACACAGCCAGCAGTGGGTAGTGGCATGAATGAGTGAATTATCTGCATTCGTTTTTATTTTATGCATGTTTTAGTGTGGCAGGTACGCTCAAACTGCTGGCAGACAAATTCCACAGACAACACTGTGGCCATTTATTGTGACTTGAATGAGTTAAATAAATATGGTGACAATATGCAGCCTTCTTGATTCGTAATATTAATTTCCGTGTTGATGTTAACTTATTTCAAAACTACCTTAAAAAGATGTTCCACCATATCAGCACTTATGTACTGAAAGAGTTTTATTACACTAGAGGACAAGTTTCAGTTCATCATGGAGTCATCTTCAGTTCAAATATTAAAATCAAGAATCATTATACAATTACATGCAGATAAAAGATTATAGTCAAGTATCACGTTACGTAATATCAAACTGCCGGGGTTCTGGAAAATTCTTCCTCAATGTCCTATTATTTACATTTATAAAAGTGTCTCTGATTTTAAAAAAAATCATATTGAAAGTAACTAATGAGATTTTGCTGCAGTATGACTGAAGTTCTTTCCTGTAGAACTCTAACCCTTGTGTGGACTGTGGATATGTTTCTATTAAACTAATGACAGATGGGCCTTGTTTACAAAGTTCTGTGTAATCTTAGCTACATATTGGTGTTTTTCTTGTTATACACAGAGAACCAGTAAGCTTGTGATGTTTGATGTCTATTATACAGCTTGAGGTGTTGAAAATATGTGAATGTCTGTAAGGAAAAATGAAATTGAGCATTTGTAAATGATCATGACACTTGTAGGAGCTATTTGACCTTGCGCGTGAAATGTTAGCTTTTCTGTTTGTTTGTTTGGGTGTGGAGCTTGTATCTGAAGTCTGCAAGTATGAACTTCATCTGGTGGTTCAAGACTTTTTCATATTCCTGGACCAACAAACCAATTCTAATCATAATTTAAATGAACCACTAGATAAAGTTAATATCTTTGTCATGAAAACATATCAAAAGAATTAAAGAATATTGATCTTCATCATAATTATGTACTTTCCAACTTGCAAACACTCCAACCCTCCCTTCCAAGTCCAAACAAAGCTCCTCTTACCCCTACACCCCTTCCAGACTCTTTTCACATTCAGGAGTTTATCGAAATAATCTTTCCACCTATTCTTTATCTCCTCTGGATCTGTTATTACATTTCCACTCTCTTCCTTCATTTGTTTGTGTAGATGTTTTCTTTTAATTATCAATCTATACAACATTCTTTCTCCACCATTACTCACAGTCATCAACTCTTGTGTGAATGTTTTCTTTTTCTGATGTACCACTTTTTTCTTATATTTTCAATTTCCTGATACGTAATCTCCCTTCCTTCTTTCCTATGCCATGCTTTCTTCTTAACAACATCCTCCTTTCCTTCACTCTCGCCACAAATCTTCTCTGCACAGCTTACAAATGGTGCATTCTTCTTCTACACTTTCAGTTTCTGATATAAAGATGTGCTGTTGTAATTCCTCCTGAGTTCTTTTATCTTTTAATTTCCTCTGTCTTATTTCTTTTACTCTCTCAATTTTACTAGCACTACTCTGTGGTCTCCATCAAACGCCTCACCTGGTAGTGCTGTTACATCCATTAGCTGTTTACGATTTATTTTCTCCACCAAAAAATAATCAACTGTTTTTGTCCCTCTTTCACCCCAGCCATATCTAAAGCAAGTGTTACTCACAGTCACCAACTTATCTCCCTCACTGGTTCTTTCTGCATATCCGAAGGGACCTATCACTTCCACTGCCTCGAGTGTCTCCTAGAATTCCTTTAGCACCGGCTACTTCTCTTCTTCAGACTATTCCACGTATTGGAGTCAATCTTATGTATCGTGCATTAAATATGATGCTATGTATCGGTAGCTACATCTGTTTGTGTTTGATTTTGAAGTAAAGGAACTTGGTGCCTTCTATACTTTATTGCATTTGATATGTCTTAATGATACGATATAACAACTTGATGACGGACATGACTGTTGCATGCGTAACCATTTTCAACAATACAGAATCATCTGACCAATTGAAAATAGGCTTAGAAAGTGCCAACTTCAATTAATGAAATAATTTTACAAAAATGAAAAGTCTCTTCATAACATCTTGCCCCCCTTGAAAGGAGTTCTTTCAACTAAACTATTGTAACATTGTAATCTTATACCTATTGTAAAAACACTTATTCTGAACATATGCATTAATACAAAACTCTATACATACATATTTTTATCATTAAAAGAAAATAATATTGAAATTATATCTTTGATGAAAAATAACACAAAGTTAAAGATATCACAGGAAATCTTGAATTCAGTTCTCCTTGTCATCCCCTTCAATGGGAAGAGGGCATATTTTCTTGATGCTTCGGGTAAAAGTTCCACCAGCCGTCCGAACGGTGACAACCCTCTCACCATCTTGTCCAGGGTGAACTTGAACTATCCTACCTCTGGGCCACTCTAGAGGAGGGATGTTGTCCTCAATTAATAGCACCAAAGAATCAACATCAATACGTCGATTAGTATCATGCCACTTGACGCGTTTTTGCATTTCCTGCAAGTATTCTCGCTGCCATCTCTGCCACAACCGCTGCCGAATTTTCTGCAAGTGCTGCCAACGTGACAAGCGGTTATCGGGTTCTCTCAACAAATCCCTTTGCACGGGTTGCACGATCGAGTCACTTAGAAGAAAATGTGCTGGTGTTAAGACTTCTAAATCATTTGGATCATTTGGCAAGGGAGTAAGGGGACGTGAATTTAATACCGCCTCTATATCGCAAAGAATAGTGTAGGTTTCTTCGAAAGTTAGCACACGTCCCTGTGTTTCAGTCAGCAAATGTTTCATCATCTTTACAGCTGCTTCCCACAATCCCCCAAAGTGGGGTGACCGGGGAGGAATGAAACTCCACTGTATCTGCTGCTGTGCGAGTGAGGAGGTAATGGTCGTTGACCCCTTTTCCAAAAAGGATTGGATATCTTGTAGTGCGTTCGCTGCTCCAATGAAATTCTTCCCATTATCAGAGAAAAGCTGCTTACACAAACCTCTTCTCGCCGTAAAGCGTTGCAATGCAGCTAAGAAAGCTTCGGTCGTTAGCTCCGACACAAACTCCAAATGCACTGCCTTGGTACTGAAGCATGTAAATACAGCTACGTAACTCTTGTAAGTATGAATGCGGCCCTTTCTGTGGCTTTCTCTTACAGATATTGGACCTGCATAGTCCACTCCTGTGGTAACAAAGGGTCGAACAACTAACGTAACTCTTTCTTTTGGTAAATCTGCCATGCGTACCTCTGGAACTGTAGGATGGTAACAAAAGCACTTCAGACACCTCTTGACAATCCTTTTCGCTTCTCTTCTGCCGCTGATAGGCCAATATCGTTGTCGAGTTGCATGTAGCAGTTGCTCTGGGGGACAATGCTTCAGACGACGATGTTCATTTTCCATGATCATTCTGGTGATGTGATGATTTGCTGGTAGAAGCACAGGATGTCTCTGTTCTGATGTTAGCTCCGAAAAACGAAGCCTTCCTCCAACCTTAATCAATCCGTCACTATCCAGAAACGGACTGAGTGACTTTAGAGAACTCTTCTTTGGGAGGTCTTGATTATTAATTAAGCAATGTAGTACTTGAGGGAATGCTTCTAATTGTGTCCATTTGACTACCTGCTTCTCTGCTTTACAAGTTTCTTGTATTTCTAGTGAACCTTTTTTCCTTTCTGATGGTTTGAGTTTGCAGTTATAAATGAATCTTTGACAATATGCTACTATACGGCATAATTTTGGAAATGACGAGAATTTATTCAGTAGAATGCTGGTTGATGTTGCTGTCAACGTAACTGCTGTGACCTTCAGCTCTGGTAGTTCTGTTTCAAATTCTTCTGAATGCTCTGGTTGTTGACGTTGTGTGCGAAGCCAAGAAGGTCCACTCCACCACAGCTTTTTATCTTCGAGTTCTGCTGAAGTAATTCCTCTTGAGAGATCAGCTGGATTTTCAGTCGAAGGAACATGCTTCCAGGTGGTTGCATCAGTGGCTCCTTGAATCTTTGCAATCCTGTTTGCCACAAATGTCTTCAGCAGCCTTGGCTCAGTGTTGATCCATCCCAAAACAATTGTACTGTCACTCCATAATCTGATCTGACCAATTTTTTCTTTCAAAGCACTCACTGTTGTTTTGACAAGTTGTGCAAGAAGAAGGGCTGCCTCCAATTCGAGTCTTGGCAACGAATTGGTTTTTAAAGGAGCGACTTTCGTCTTCGCACAAAGTAAATTGGAAATGTAGAGACCACTTTGCATTTGACAAACTGCATAAATGCATGCTCCAAAAGCCTTCTCTGAAGTATCACTAAATCCAAACAAATCAAAAGAGCCAGAGCAATTCCCAGGATTTATGTTTCTCATAATTCTGATGTTGTTCAGTCTTTCTAATGACGTATAGTACTTGTTCCAAATCTGAAGGTGCTCTCGAGACAATGGCTGATCCCATTCAAATCCATCTACCCATAAGTGTTGCATCAACAACTTCCCTTTGATCAGTACTGGACCCACGAGTCCTAGTGGATCAAAAATCTGTGCGATTTTGGAGGCGACTTCTCTTTTGGATCTTGGTGACTGCTTTGTCAGCTCAACTCGAAACTGAAGGCAATCTTGTACTGAGTCCCAGAGGAGTCCAAGAGTCTTACTAGCTTCACCTTTGTCTAAAACCAGTAAAGTCCCTTCATCGCTTTTGCTCTCCAAATCCTGCAAGATCTCTTTGCTGTTGGACCTCCATTTCCTCAAATGCATTCCACCACTCTTGAGTATATTTTGTATTTGCCGCCGTAGCCCGATCACGTCTTCTAGAATGTCTCCACCACTTAAGCAGTCATCCATATAAAAATCATCACGAATAGCCTTTGCTGCTGCTGGAAATTCATTTTCATGAAGAGTAGCCAATTCATTTAAGCATCTCATGGCATGGTAAGGTGCTGATGCTGTTCCATATGTTACTGTATTCAACTGATAAATCCTCACAGGGGCTGAAGATTCCTCTTTCCACAAAATCTGCTGGAATGCTCGATCTTCAGGATGGATGAGGATTTGCCGAAACATCTTTTCCACATCTGCCCTCATGACATACTTATGGCTGCGAAATCTAAGTACAATGTGAAAAAGATCTCGCTGTAAATTAGGTCCTGTCATGAGCTTGTCATTGAGTGATGTCCCGAGTGATGTTTTTGCCGAGGCATCAAATACCACTCTGACCTTTGTGGTGTCACTATCTGGACGTACCACTGGGTGATGGGGTATGAAGTATGAATTTGGTACATCTTGATTTTGGTTTGTTTCAATCAAGCTCATATGTCCTAGTTTTTCATATTCATTCATGAAATCTGCATAAGCTGTCTTGAGTTCAGGGTGTCTGCTTAACCTCTTGACTAATGATTCTAATCTGTTTAGTGCGTGTATTCTTGATTCTCCGAGGATGACATCTGGCTTAATAGGGAGCCTTACGATGAATCTACCTGTTGTATCTCACGAAACGGTGTCTGTGAACTGTCTTTCACATATTCTTTCTTCTGATGTGTAATGTTGAATTTCCGGAATTGCTTCTTGTTTCGAAAATTTCTCCATCTGATCTGATAATTGTTGATTGCTAATTTTCATGCATGTTGTTGTTGATCCTTGTTTGTTCTCAAAAACTTCACCACCTATAATCCAGCCTAATCGGGTGTTTTGCAGAGCTGGTTGTCCTTCAGCTTCATTCTTGGGTGGACCTATGACTATTTTCCAATAAAGTCCTGCACCAATTAACATGTCGATGTCTCCAGGCTTGTTGAATGTTGGGTCTGCCAAGCGAATGTCCTTTGGAATAATAATCTTGTCCTTCTTGATCTCCAACTGTGGCAATCGTCCTGTTATAGTTGGCAAAACTAGAAATTCTGCTTCCACCTCAAATCCATCATTCCTTGAAGCGACATGTACTCTCGTGATCCTTTTTGTTTCCACTTTGGAACAATCTACTCCAATGATCTGTGTGTTTGTCTTGACATTCGGTAAACCAAGTTTCTTATACCGACCTTCCTTTATTAGATTCGACTGAGATCCCGGATCCAGTAAGGCTCGGCATGTCATTCTTCTTCCGTGAACATCTTTCACATCAATTAAAGCTGTTGACAAAAGTATTTGTGATGTTATTCCTTTCGCCAAGTTCACATTGAGTGAAGCTAGTGAATGCTGAGATTCGACACACAGGTTTATGGGCACTTGATCCTCTTTGAGATTTTGTTTCTGTTTGTCATCTTCCTCAGCATGTAAAAGTGTAATACCAATATAAATGGTCCGTTATTAGACATTATAAATTTTCCAGCTAACTCATTCTTGGTTGCCAGCGTTTCGCCCTCGTGTGCTAGGGTGGGCTCATCAGTTGGTACCTAGCACACCTACCAATACGCTGGCTAGTGCATACCGTGGAGGCCACTGCGTAGGCTAACTAGAGCCACCGGCAGTGCCAATGCACTAAGAGACTTTGTCTCATTATCAAAAATTGATGCCTGCTTGGCCATCAGATGATATAGATGTTGATTCCCATACGGAATTGGTAGGTGTGCTAGGTACCAACTGATGAGCCCACCCTAGCACACGAGGGCGAAACGCTGGCAACCAAGAATGAGTTAGCTGGAAAATTTATAATGTCCAATAACGGACCATTTATATTGGTATTATAAATTTGCTCATTCAGGACAAATATTTCAGATTCCGTATGGGAATCAACATCTATATCATCTGATGGCCAAGCAGGCATCAATTTTTGATAATGAGACAAAGTCTCTTAGTGCATTGGCACTGCCGATGGCTCTAGTTAGCCTACGCAGTGGCCTCCACGGTATGCACTAGCCAGCGTATTGGTAGGTGTGCTAGGTACCAACTGATGAGCCCACCCTAGCACACGAGGGCGAAACGCTGGCAACCAAGAATGAGTTAGCTGGAAAATTTATAATGTCCAATAACGGACCATTTATATTGGTATTATAAATTTGCTCATTCAGGACAAATATTTCAGATTCCGTATGGGAATCAACATCTATATCATCTGATGGCCAAGCAGGCATCAATTTTTGATAATGAGACAAAGTCTCTTAGTGCATTGGCACTGCCGATGGCTCTAGTTAGCCTACGCAGTGGCCTCCACGGTATGCACTAGCCAGCGTATTGGTAGGTGTGCTAGGTACCAACTGATGAGCCCACCCTAGCACACGAGGGCGAAACGCTGGCAACCAAGAATGAGTTAGCTGGAAAATTTATAATGTCCAATAACGAACCATTTATATTGGTATTATAAATTTGCTCATTCAGGACAAATATTTCAGATTCCGTATGGGAATCAACATCTATATCATCTGATGGCCAAGCAGGCATCAATTTTTGATAATGAGACAAAGTCTCTTAGTGCATTGGCACTGCCGGTGGCTCTAGTTAGCCTACGCAGTGGCCTCCACGGTATGCACTAGCCAGCGTATTGGTAGGTGTGCTAGGTACCAACTGATGAGCCCACCCTAGCACACGAGGGCGAAACGCTGGCAACCAAGAATGAGTTAGCTGGAAAATTTATAATGTCCAATAACGGACCATTTATATTGGTATTATAAATTTGCTCATTCAGGACAAATATTTCAGATTCCGTATGGGAATCAACATCTATATCATCTGATGGCCAAGCAGGCATCAATTTTTGATAATGAGACAAAGTCTCTTAGTGCATTGGCACTGCCGGTGGCTCTAGTTAGCCTACGCAGTGGCCTCCATGGTATGCACTAGCCAGCGTATTGGTAGGTGTGCTAGGTACCAACTGATGAGCCCACCCTAGCACACGAGGGCGAAACACTGGCAACCAAGAATGAATTAGCTGGAAAATTTATAATGTCCAATAACGGACCATTTATATTGGTATTATAAATTTGCTCATTCAGGACAAATATTTCAGATTCCGTATGGGAATCAACATCTATATCATCTGATGGCCAAGCAGGCATCAATTTTTGATAATGAGACAAAGTCTCTTAGTGCATTGGCACTGCCGGTGGCTCTAGTTAGCCTACGCAGTGGCCTCCACGGTATGCACTAGCCAGCATATTGGTAGGTGTGCTAGGTACCAACTGATGAGCCCACCCTAGCACACGAGGGCGAAACGCTGGCAACCAAGAATGAGTTAGCTGGAAAATTTATAATGTCCAATAACGGACCATTTATATTGGTATTATAAATTTGCTCATTCAGGACAAATATTTCAGATTCCGTATGGGAATCAACATCTATATCATCTGATGGCCAAGCAGGCATCAATTTTTGATAATGAGACAAAGTCTCTTAGTGCATTGGCACTGCCTGTGGCTCTAGTTAGCCTATGCAGTGGCCTCCACCGTATGCACTAGCCAGCGTATTGGTAGGTGTGCTAGGTACCAACTGATGAGCCCACCCTAGCACACGAGGGCGAAACGCTGGCAAGCAAGAATGAGTTAGCTGGAAAATTTATAATGTCCAATAACGGACCATTTATATTGGTATTATAAATTTGCTCATTCAGGACAAATATTTCAGATTCCGTATGGGAATCAACATCTATATCATCTGATGGCCAAGCAGGCATCAATTTTTGATAATGAGACAAAGTCTCTTAGTGCATTGGCACTGCCGGTGGCTCTAGTTAGCCTACGCAGTGGCCTCCACCGTATGCACTAGCCAGCGTATTGGTAGGTGTGCTAGGTACCAACTGATGAGCCCACCCTAGCACACGAGGGCGAAACGCTGGCAACCAAGAATGAGTTAGCTGGAAAATTTATAATGTCCAATAACGGACCATTTATATTGGTATTATAAATTTGCTCATTCAGGACAAATATTTCAGATTCCGTATGGGAATCAACATCTATATCATGTAAAAGTGTGTTGTGAGGAAGTCCGCATTTCTTGCATTTCGATCCTCTGCAATTTTTTGCAATATGTCCTGGTTTCAAACAGTTATGACACTGTCCTTTTTCTCGAAGCAGTTTTCTTCTGTCTTCAACTGATCGTTTAATTAATTCTTCACATGTAAAAATGGGGTGACTTCCACCACACAGATTACAGCTTCCCTGAGTCGTCGTCATAACAACTTTCTTGCTAGGTTGTTTGTCCTTCGGATTTGCCTTGGTTTTGTTATGATTTAAAAGCATGTATGATTGGGAACGCTCAGTTAAAAATTTCAAGAAATCATCCAATGTTGGCATCTTCTCTGGAGTGTTGCCTTTCACCCTTTCCTGCCAGTCTCTTTGCTCAATGAAATCCAGCTGCTTCTTTGCTAGATGAATAACCAATGTGTCCCAATATTGTACAGGTTGCTTCATTGCTTTTAATGAAGCCATGTGAGTTTGAATATGAAATTGTAATTGCCTGAGTGATTCAGACTTGTTCTCCTTAAAAACTGTAGGAAACTTGAAAAGTTCATCTAGATGTGTCTCGATTATCATCATTTGATTATCATATGTATCTACAAGCAAGTTCCACGCACTTGTGTAGTTTTCTTCTGAAATGGTAAAACCTTCAATGACTTTGCGTGCCTCGCCCTGCAGAAGACCGATCAGATACTGATATTTTTGGATATTTGTTAGTTGAGTATCATTATGAATGGTTGACTCAAAACTGTTCTTAAAAAGCAACCATTTTGTGAATTCACCGTTAAATTCCGGTAATTTAATTTCTGGTAATTTATGTATTCTTCTGTTATGATGTTGTGGAACTTCCTGTTGATGAACGGCGTTGTTTACTGCCGTGTTCATTTGAGCTAGTAAATTATTTTGAACATCCTCTGCTTCATCTATTATCGTTTGCAGTTGTGTAACTGCGCTGAAGTAAATAGATTCAAATAGCTCTCGCTCTCCCTCACATTCTTCTTCAAACTGTAATGCAGCTGTTTCATCAGTGATCTCAGTTTCCTCTATTTTCATCTGTACTTCTTCAAAAGAATTCCATAGCTCTTCACATTTTTTAATTCTAACCTTCGCCTCTGATTTTGACGTGTCATCTGTAATCGACTTTATTATTCTTGTTAACGTGCCTTTTACTCGACTACGCGATTGTTTCAATTTCGTTAGTTGCGACATATTTAAATTAAGGTTATGCTGTGAAAGTTCGAAGGGTTATGTATAAATTTAATAAATCGTGTTGCTGAATTGAGGTTATATGACAAAAGAATATGGATCTTTTATATTTATGACAACAGGAGGATCAATGGGCTTGAATTATTTTTTTTTATTATTATTATGTTGATCACTGCATGTTTATGTTTGTTACGAAAACATGCGCTAAGAGAAAGGCTAGAATCTAAGAGTACCGTATGTATAGCAAGGATGGTCTATATGTCAAAGAGACTCACGCTCTCACGGAGATTCTTGCCTTGAGCGGCTTAGGGCCGGTTGCATAAAAATCGTTAACTGTAGTTCAGTTTTGATCGAAGATCGGAAATGAACTTCGTTCTTTTCTCTGTGTGAGTTGTATAACACTAATCTGAGATCACTGAACCAAGTTCAGTTTTGATCTAAGGTCGTCGAAACAGAGTTGACAACATCGCTAAACAAGAGAGATAATTGCGATTGTATCGAATCGAGTTGTATCGAACATGCGATTTAGATAGAAACGATCGACAATTCTCGACGCCATTCGACATTCATTTGTCTGCGATACGTAAACAAAGCCGCAAAATGGAGAAGAAAGATGAGTAACAAGAAGATGCGTACTGCAAATTTTAAGAAAGAGGAAAAAGATATGTCCTTCTTACTTCACCCTCCTCAGCAGACATCTTGATGAATTGAGGTTTCAGAGCTGCAATCTCTCTAGTGACTTTGTGTATAGTCCTACTTGCAGTTCCTTTATTTACATTGAATACATCTCCAAATACTATTTGGAAGCTTCCAGTTGCGTAAAATCTTTAGTGTGAGAAGGATCATGATCATTGGATTCAGTGCATGATTTCGTTTAGTTTGTGTCCTTAATTGTAGATGTAATCTTTGTTCTAGTTCTTCAACTACACGTTTTCCTAATCGAAACCGTATTTTAAATTGTCGATCATTTAGTTCTAACAAGGGATTCCTTCTATGTTGAAACACGCGAGGAGCTCTTTGGAGTTCAAACTCTCCATTCTCGGATGAAACGTCAGAGTAATCTGAAATCTGAAAATAGCATAACCTATAGGCCCTAAGCATAAAACAGTGGAGAACAAACAACTTGTTAATAGTAGGATTATTGTTCAAATAATTACAATTAGCATTAGGCCTACTTATCATTTTATTTAATCAACAGTAGGCCTATTTATTATTTTTCTTTGTTATTATGTCATAGACACCTAAACAGATTTATTTCTCACAAAAATAATAATTATATTCCTTCTGCTGAACTTAGTTCAACCAGGTTAATCTGAGAAAATTCACCAGTCAGATTTGATCTTCCATCAAGAAGACATGATCTTGGATTAATGTTTATACAACCAAAATTCTAAGTTCAGCTTGACTGGAGATCAGTTTCAGGTGGTTGAACTCAGATTAACTTTTATGCAACCGGCCCTAAGAGAATGTAAAACTTGAAATCTTGTCGCTACTTCTTTGTATGTACTAAGTACGAAAACTCGAATCTTACTTGCCTGATTACTGATTTATGCTGCAATCCGTTGAAGTTGTTGGCCTCAGCGGTCTGATCTTCGTTATGAACGAGAATGCAATATCCGTGAATGATTCCACGAATTCGAGATGTGTTGTATTTTTGCTCCGATGCTTAACCTCAATTGCGACGCATTGTTTTCACTTCTGGATTTCACTTTTCATGATCTTGCTTGTATTGAACATCTCAGGTTATCGAGAGCCGTGCTGTTGGGCGCCAATGTTTGTGTTTGATTTTGAAGTAAAGGAACTTGGTGCCTTCTATACTTTATTGCATTTGATATGTCTTAATGATACGATATAACAACTTGATGACGGACATGACTGTTGCATGCGTAACCATTTTCAACAATACAGAATCATCTGACCAATTGGAAATAGGCTTAGAAAGTGCCAACTTCAATTAATGAAATAATTTTACAAAAATGAAAAGTCTCTTCATAACAACATCTATCCCCATTTATCCGTCAATAATACATTTTCTTTGCGCCTTCATAATTTTCCATTAAGGTAATAATCTCCTTTCCATGTTTCACAGTAGGCATCAAATTATTCTCTGATTTGCTACACGATACCTCTCAGGGGTGACTAATATGCATCAAAAAAAAAAATATATATATTTTTTTTTAACGTGAGATCAACTGGGAACCCGCATATCCTCTCTTATAGTTTACCAGCAAATCCATTTTTCCTTAAATATAAATAAAATCATCACTCAAACTCATCCAACGAGTAATCCTGCAAGAATTCAATTTAAACTAATCTGCTATAATAATGAAATAAATTGCAATAATAATTTAAATTCTTAAATTCTTGTTTGATTCATGATCATCTAATTACATTCATCGTATCCTCATTCAAAGAATTAATCAATAATGTCCTTGACTGAAATCAACTCATTATCTCGTTAAAGAAATGTGGTTCTTAATAACCATAAATGTAAAGAAAAATTTTACGAAGTATCATTTATCATAATTATCAATCTCATTAAGTAACAATCTTGCCGAATATTAATAAAATCAAAGTGTTAAGAAAATAAAAAAATATGAATACAATCAAGACCTATGAGTAAATTCAAAAGTGCTTATTTATCCTCTCATCAAGTCATTTATCTTCTCTTATATCCTCGCGTGGTTTCAATTATAACACTAGCAGAAACAGCAAAGTTCCAGATGTCATAGCTTCAAATGGCTATTTTTATAATATTCCGATAAATAAATAAAAAGTATCCTGTTACTGGATAAATATATCCATATTATTTCCTAAAAAGAGCACGTAGGAATCGTCTTAAAAATTCTAATCATCGTCCTAACAGGTCTTACATTTATCAAGTTCCACAATCGCATTTAAATTTAATCACTAAATCACGGAATCTCAGAGAATACGGTTGGTGATAATTATCTACTAGTCAATGGCAGTAACATAAATTATGAAGATGCTTTCTCCAATCAAAACATGGCTTCGACACAAATCAAACAGGACTTACTACAACATGTGAAATTCTCCTAGAAGATATGAGCCACACCCACTCCCTAGCGGTCCAAGCAACACCGACGTGAAACATTCATAGGGAATAATTTTTGAGACCTGGATCTCGTCGACTAGGCAAGGCATAGATACGGCCCCGACCTGGAAATACCCCTTGCAATTACTTAACAAGGGCAAGACTGTAGCTACAAGCAATAAAAGAAGAAATGGCTTAAAACAGGGGGTTTATTGAATAAATACGAGCGAAACATTCAAACCAAAAGAAGAGAAAGACGAAATTAACAGGCAAAAATAATCATAATGAACATGGACATACCTTATTCATATTCACATCGCTGTAACATGGCGTGAGCTCAAGGCTAATTCTTATCAAATGCACTAATATGCACTTTAAAATGCTCACCGCCTCTCATGCACACCACCATTACATCGTCGGCAGCATCATTACATTATTAAGAATTCATTCAGGTCACCCGTTTTACCAAAACTCACGTATCTGAGACACTGCTTTACATATTTCATCAGGCAACTAACAATGTGAAACGTTAGCACAACAATCTCCCGTGCCGAAGAACAAAAGGGCAGATAAGAAGAATGGGAGATGAGACTGAGCACAGCCTCCATGGACCAATCAAAGCCAAGACAGGTCCAAAGAATACAACAGGTACGCCCATGCACAAATACACAACCAACATGGCGGCTACTCAAACTGAGCACCAGCCACGGATAAGAATAAAATATACAGTTCCGTGCTGAGAACAAAACAGTGCACAGAATTTAAAAGACAATTAAAACAGGTCGATCGACATACCATCTTTTTCTCCCTCACACGTCCCAGCTCACATGCATTCAACATTCACACGCACACATTGAGGGTATCGGGAAATAAACACTAATGGCCGTTCGGATTTCGTAGTCAAATACAAACCATAAATTTATGACCCCACGGTCATCACCAGCAGGTCTCACGTGCTCCAAGTGTCTACGTGTGGCGTGCAGTTACATATAAGGTCAGAATCGAACACAACTTTATTCACATCAATAACATTTTGCGCATCGTACGACCTGGATGTACCTCCTATGGCCGAGACGAGGGGCACATCGTAGGGATCACGTAGTATTTAAGCACGCAGTGCACCAAGTCATAGCCTCAGAGACCACATTCATTCGAAACGCATCTGCTATAAGGTGTATGCCAATCCACCGCAACAGTTGGAAATGAATCGTCACAAAAACTAAATATTGAACAGAACTATTATGTGCCTGTGATTATCAATGGCAAAATTAAGAGGCAATTAGCGTGAAAGGTCCAACCGTGAAAACGTTAAGTGAATATCTAAGGCATAAAAAAAAACCACACCAAACATAGCAGCAGCCATTGTTAATATCCGCCACACATACACACAGAAGATGAGCTTCAAAGAGTAAAAGTTATCGCTCTAGCAAAACGAACGACCTCTCAGTTTAAACATAGTGTGTGCTGCTCCCTATTGGACGTCCTTAGTCATACACAGGTAAACATCGAAAGACGAGGCTGAAGGAAGCCATTTTCATAATGAAGTGTCAATTAATGAAACATGCGACAAGCATACACCTTAGTATTTATTATTTGTAAATTTATTTTGAAGACTGTATATGGTTATCAGCCTACGGATTCTGTAACGTATTACACCATATGAATAACCTATCAACCCAAAACATCCTACGCCACTATTAAAATCATGCCGCAATTACGACAACTATAACCTATGATTAGTATTATGTCGCATAATTACTACCAATAAATCATAAATACATATCTCTCATCATATCCCAATTGTAAACATTATAACTCCACATTAATCATATCAACAAATATATCCTCAGAATATTCATACTTATAATCTCATCATTATGACGTATGTACTCTTAATTACACATATAAGTATCAATCATTTCTCCCTTAGCGGCGTATCGTTTCAATATACCATTATCATATGACGATGCATTAATGGGTTAAATTTCTATTCAAATACAAATAATCACTCCTTTCCTTTAAAAGAAATACATGTATAAATGTATCAGGCTCGTATTTACTTACATTTGATGACGATCTGGCGATAACCAAGTCTTAATGTCCTACGAAACCATCTACTTCCACTCCGCATTACAGCCGGATTAAATTACATTATGTATAGCACTTTTCCTTTGTCAATAGTCGAAGTATCGTTTTCAAATCTCTCCACAATTGATTATAAGCATCCCTACATATGAATGTTGATTTGCGTAATCAAAGACTACCTACATCCATGGTCTTAAAACAATTATAATAATTTCTTTGCGAGGACACTGCACATTGAAATCAATTCTTGAATATATAAATGTCGACCTTTTAAAATCACATTACTAACATCAATGTACTACTTCTTAAAGTTAAATATATATGGTTACTTTCAATAGATAAAACTGCATGGAACTTAGCTTATATCTGCTCGCGCTACAGGACTGGGCTGGATTCCAACTCGATCTTCTTTGGTCCCCTGGCTTGAGGTGATGGCTGCGTCATATTTGGGCAGTGGTTACCATATTCGGGCTTGCAGAAACTGCTGGTTGGTGTCCATCAGTTGCCAACCCCATCTTCGGCTTAGTTGCTCATCAATTTAAGATTATTAAAATTTTATTAGTCAACCTATTCAATACAAATGATATTTGCAAAGTTAGGACTTACATCCTATTAAACTTGTTACCGTGTTTTGGTGGTAGTTATGCATGAAAGAAGGTGCTGGGTGGTGAAGGGGTCTCAAGCTACTAAAGTGAAATTAATTTTAAAATTTAACAAGGTTATATTTTCTTTTCAAAATTAGGTAACAACAAATTGAACAGGTACTTAGTAGCCGGAACACGATTGACAATTACATTTACATAGGTACCCCATTTGGGGCTTCAAAAAGTCAGAAACATAATTCGTGAGCCATGAGCCCAACCTTACAATGAACACCATACAACAAAGGGGCCGAAAACCCCCAAACATGCCAGAAACACCGGCTTCCAATTACATCCAAAAGTCTCCTTGAGGCAGAAACACAATTTTCAAAAAGGGCAACTTCCCCTTAAAATACAAGCCTATCATAGGCCACTCCGAACTCCACCTTTAAGCCGTCCTCAAAGGACATATACACAGGAGAAAAATACCCAATCTACTGAGGTCTGTTAAATGACAAGAAAGTTAATACATGACCTCTAAAATCACAATTTGAGAGGAGGCGAACTTGCACTCCTAATACACTTTGTCTTTAAGACCTATTTTGGCTCTAAGGCCACTGATGCAAGGGCTAATCCCATACTACAGAGGTGACTTAAGAAACTACTAACTTACATTACTGAAGAATAGGTTGCGAAAAATAAGTTCACCTCAAACAATGTGAGTGGGAGCTCGAGAGGGTTAACACTCTCTATCCCAGTATGTCGCTTTACAAGAGAATAGAAGAAAGGAGAAGTTACATTTCAGGAAAAGGTTACATAGGGGAACGCTTAGAACCTGCCCCGAAAGTTAAACTGCTGAGCTGGCAAAGAAAAAAATTTATTAATCGGCCATTACCTTATTGTTGACCGCTGCCGAAGAAAGAGGCGCTTCCCGCCTCCTGCTATGTACTTAATACACTGAAAGATGGAACAGAAGTGGCCCGGAGGCCCTAAAATCAGCAGTTTAAATACTCTCGCAGAAAGTTCTAGGCGTTAGGGGAAAGAAAACACCCTCCCACAAAGATTTTATTGGGTAGGACCCCGCAACAGATTCAAGTTGGGGAAAGATACACCAGATTGGTCAGAAATTAATTGAAAAAATTCGTGATTGGATACATTCAAAACAAGGGGAAGAAAGGGGTAAATATTGCCAACTTAAACAATGACAGAAAGAAATTTAACAAAGAACAAACTCCTGAAATTAAATTTTCTCCAACAAAATAGTTCTTTGACTCCGCACTAGGGTGCACTATTGTTGATCTTCAGTAGTGTCCTCTAGAAGAGAAAGTTCACACTTCTTAATACAAGCAAGACAAAAGTACGTCGAAAATGACACAGTTCACAAACTCAAAAATTTCCAAGTAGTGACATCTTCTGAGAAATTTGGAAATTAAGACCGTAGATAAAGTTCAGACTTCCTCCAGAAGAGGAGTTTCAACTGGCGCAACTTTTAAATAAACGGTGTGGAGGTGTACCGCCCGGTACAGACCTCCCCCCCCCCCAAAAGTTCCTCCACGGGGTAACACAGAAGAACATAAACTTTAGTTTGAAAATAAGTTCCAAGTTTTGATGTTGATATTAAGATAACTTGCAGAAGTATTTGAGAAATTTCTTAATTCGGTTCCAAAATTTTGTTGTTGGAGGTGAAGTGAAGTCTTTCGGTTTATAGAAGTTGAATATCTGAAGATAAGCTTTTACTACTTAAAAGTGAAGGAAAAATTTGCAATGTCCATCATATATTGCGGTTGAATTCCCAAATGTAGTTATCTCTTATAGTAACTGTCCATGTAGTTGATGTTGATAAAGTTGGATGGCCGGACCGGCCGTTGCAGCTTGCGTCCAAAAGGAGGCCGCTCGGACCCCTTAAGTACCCTGAGATACCGCTCGCCCGCACTATGAGGGGAGCAGAGTGTTGAAACACGCCGCGCCCGCGGTGAACATATACAGGCTGCGGGCCAGTAGCAGGTCGTGCGCCGCACATCAGCCTTGGCCGGGAGGAGAGCTCCGGCTCGCCGTGCACATGTCGTCCTCGCTGGAGAGGAGGGGCCCATCCCCCTCCCCAGTTGCTGCACGGCGCTGCGCGGCTGCGGGGGCACTGAAACATTAAGGCTAGGCGGCAGAATTGTGTTGGACCATCGTCTTTTTGAAGGCACAGGCATTATGGAGAGGTTGAGGGGCCAGCGGCGTGTAGATATCCGTGGCATTTAATCTTATGAAGCCACAGTGTAAGGTGGAGCAGGAGACGGGAGCGTGGTAATGGCCGTGGCAAGAACAGGATGGCAGTTTAACGGATCGGGGCGGGTTTTACAAAAGGCTTACATCTAAAACCAAAATATTATAGAAGGGGCAGAATGCCATAAAAGTGAAACTCAAAAAAATATAACCTTCATATCCTTTCAAAATAATATGAAGCAAGTTAACACAAAATTACACCGGTTTCACCTGGGACAGGTGAACCCTAAATATCCTCTCGGTGGCTGGATTACTTAACAATAAGGTAACCGGCGTAAGAAAATCGAGAATGATACAAGGCCCATGAAATCTGGGGGCAAGCTTGCCCGCGGGAACAAAATTTTTGACCATAACCTGGTCACCTACCTTCAAAGGGGTGGGTCTCCGTCCACGATCATACCTTTCCCTAACCTTTTCATGAGACACTTTAAGATTGGCTTTAGCCTTCTTCCAAAGATCTTTAATGTTGTCCGGATCTATTATCTCGGGTAGAATGTCATTCAGAGACCAGAGGTTAGAGAGCGGCGAGTTGGGAACAAACTTGAACATTAAAGAAGCTGGAGTGAACTTGTGAGATTCATGAACCGCTGAATTCAAAGCAAAAGCTATCCAATGCAGGGACGTGTCCCACCTGGAAGGATCTTCATGATGATAGGCAATGAGTGCGGACCTGAGATTACGGTTAACCAGTAGTATAATAGACGGGTTCGGCCGCCTCCTCCTCCTCCGGCTCTCGGGAGAGGCCTCCTCCTCAGCCAGTGGCCTCCTCCTCCTCCTCAGCTAGTGGCCTCCCAGTGGCCACCTCCTCCTCCTCCTCAGCCAGTGGCCTCCCAGTGGCCTCCTCTACCTCAGCCAGAGGCCTCTTCCAGTGCTGCCAACTTAACCTAACTAGCGCGAGATAAACAAAGCCACGTGCTTTTTGACAGACAACAACGCACCGCTAACCTCAGTACTGCCATCTTGACGGGCCTAAACCTCAGTAGTGCCAACTTAACCTCACAAGCGCGAGGTAAACAAAGCCACGTGCTTTTTGACAGCCACGTGCTTTTTGACAGATTTGTAAACAAAGCCACGTGCTTTTTGACAGCTGTCATCGACAACAACGCATCGCAAACCTCAGTACTACCATCTTGACGGGCCTAAACCCCAGTAGTGCCAACTTAACCTAACTAGCATGAGGTAAACAAAGCCACGTGTTTTTTGACAGCCACGTGCTTTTTGACAGACAACAACGCATCGCTAACCTCAGTACTGCCATCTTGACGGGCCTAAACCTTAGTGGTACCAACTTAACCTCACTAGCGCGAGATAAACAAAGCCACGTGCTTTTTGACAGCCACATGCTTTTTGACAGCTGCCATCCGCCATCTTTAAACTACAGAGCGCTGTGCTACCCTCTTGCGTCACCTGTCATCGGCAGTGCTGCCATCTTGGCGGGCCTAAACCTTAGTGCTACCAACTTAACCTCACTAGCTCGAGATAAACAAATCCACGTGCTTTTTGACAGCCACGTGCTTTTTTGACAGCTGTCATCCACCATCTTTAATCCATAGAGCACAGTGCTGCCCTCTTTAGCTACTTACCTTTGAAATGTGGTGGCGGATAATTTGAAAAATGCTTTTTGACAGCAGCCATCTTGCATCGCAAACCTCAGTGCTGCCCTCTTTAGCTAGATACCTGTGGTAGCAGACAATTCCACGTGACAGCAGCCATCTTTAATCAAGAGAGCACCGTGCTGCCCTCTATGTGGTGGCGGCAATTTGAAAAATTCTACATTCTCTTGTTTGGAAACAAACCCATGCGCTTTTTTTGACAGCTGTCATCCGCCATCTTTAATCCAGAGAGCACCGTGCTGCCCTCTTTAGCTACTTACCTTTGAAATGTGGTGGCGGTAAATTCCACGTGCTCTTGTTTGGAAACAAAGCCATGTGCTTTCTTGACAGCTGACATCCGCCATCTTTAATCTATAGAGCACAGTGCTGCCCTCTTTATCGTAGTAGATGTAAATTCGTCACAGCTGTCATCCGCAGTGCTGCCATCTTAACGGGCCTAAACCTTAGTGCTACCAACTTAACCTCACTAGCGTGAGATAAACAAATCCACATGCTTTTTTGACAGCTGTCATCCACCATCTTTAATCTATAGAGCACAGTGCTGCCCTCTTTAGCTACTTACCTTTGAAATGTGGTGGCGGATAATTTGAAAAATGCTTTTTGATAGCAGCCATCTTTGAGCACCATGCTGCCCTCTTTAGCTAGATACCTGTGGTGGCAGGCAATTCCACGTGACAGCAGCCATCTTTAATCATGAGAGCACCGTGCTGCCCTCTACGTGGTGGCGGCAATTTGAAAAATTCTACATGCTCTTGTTTGGAAACAAACTCACGTGCTTTTTTCTGACAGCTGTCATCCGCCATCTTGCATCACAAACCTCTGTGCTGCGCTCTTTAGCTAGATACCTTTGAAATGTGGTGGCGGCAATTTGAAAAAAATCTATGTGCTCTTGTTTAGTAAACAAAGCCACGTGCTTTTTTTTGACAGCTGTCATCCACCATCTTTAATCAATAGAGCACTGTGCTGCTATCATGCGGGTAATTTCATCACCTGTCATCCGCCATCTTTAATCTACAGAGCACCGTGCTGCTCTCTGTAGTAGCGGGCAATTTGAAAAGTTCTGTTAGCTGTCATCCACCATCTTTAATCAAGAGAGCACCGTGCTGCCATCTATGTGGTGGCGGCAAATTCCACGTGCTCTTGTTTAGTAAACAAACTCACGCGCTTTTTTGTCAGCTGTCATCCGCCATCTTACATCGCAAACCTCAGTGCTACACTCTTTAGTTGAAATATGGTGGCGGATAATTTAAAAAAGAAAAATTCTACATCAGTCCTCTCTCGACGCTAATTGCACAAGATGGTGGCTATACATGACTCCTTAAAGGTGCTTATGCAAGATAACCGCTATACATAGACTCCCTTGGGATGCTTGCGCAAGATGGCGGTTATACATGGCTCCTTATGAGGGATGCTTGCGCAAGATGGCGGTTGCTCTTATGAGGTGGCTTAAGGGTCCTTGCACAAGATGACTAGAGACGCCCTAAGGATGCTTGCGCAAGATGGCGGACACAAGATGGCGGCTATACACAACTCCTTATGAGACGCTTTAAGGGTGCTTGCGCAAGATGGCTGCTGCTCTTAGCTTAGAGGCTAACGTGTCGTGCTAGTTCTATTCATTAAATTTGGGGCTTAAATGCAAAATGTTAAATATCTCGAAAGCAGTGCATCGTAGAGCAAAACGGACAAAATTTTTCTGACCAATGATTTAACAGCTGCTGTTATGCATGCGGTGGAGGGTAATTTGAAATTCTATGTGCTTAATCAACAGAGCACCCTGCTGCCCTCTTTAGCTGAAATGTGGTGGTGGATAATTTGAAAAATTCTTTTGACAGCTATCATCCTTAAACAATGGCGACTATACATAGGCTGTTAAGGCCTTATCATGCTCCTCCTCCTCCTCCTCCTCCTCCTCTTCCTCCTTCTCTACCTCCTCCTCCGCCTCTTATGTCAAGGCATAGCTTTATATCGAACAAGTTTAAACCTGCATCGCGAAGGCAAGCGTGTGCAGCGATAACATTATTGTGCATGTTTAGACTTTCGAAACATAAGAAGAGTAGAATCAAACGCTGTACTAGATACGACATGTGATCAGAACATTGATTGATGCGTTCAGAAAACAAAATAAGTGATCAAGACTAGAATCGAACACTGTACTCAATACATCATGTGTTTAGAATATGTCATGGGATACCCTTGATCAGATTGAAACATAACAAGACTAGAATAGAACACTGTAATCGATGTTGTTAACTTCAACATGTGATCAGAACATTGATTGATGTGTTCAGAACACAAAATAAGTGATCATGACTAGAATTGAACACTGTACTCGATACAACATGTGATCAGAACATTGATCGATGTGTTCAGAACACAAAATAAGTGATCAAGACTAGAATCGAACACTGTACTCAATACAACATGTGTTTAGAACATGTTAGGGGGTACCACAACCTCATCGATCGCTATCAGCAAGAACGCTTGTACTTTGTTAAGTGTAGAAAATTAATCTTTATTGGTAAATGGTTTTATGTTCAGAACAAGGAATGGAACCTAGGGGTTACGTCTTACCTAATAAAATCCCTGAGGTGCGATGAGTTACGTTTTTCGAACTAGTGTTTGGAACACTGAACTTTTCAAGATGGCAAGAGTGAGGTTAGCAATGTTCTGTTGTTGGATTTTAAATTCTACGCTATAACATGCACAAGGTGGCAGCCTTGAGGTTTACCGCCGTAAAGATGGTAAGAGTGAGGTTAGCAATGTTCCGTTGTTGGATTTTAAATTCCTCCGCTCTAACATGCATAAGGTGGCAGCCTTGAGGTTTACCGCCGTAAAGATGGCAGCAGTGAGGTTAGCGACGCTCTATTGTCCTCCAAAGTGAGGTTAGGGTTCGTCAAGAAGACAGCTGTCAGAAAGAAGCACGTGGCTTGGTTTACTAAACAAGAGCACGTGGCTGTGACGTCACGGTCACGTAATCAATCCTTAGCTCGACGTCGTTAAGAGCAGCATTAGGATTAGCTATGTTTAAAAATCTTGGGAACAGAGCAGCAATATGAATAGCCATGTTTCAAAGCGTGTACACATCACCTATCGATTTTACATGCATCGACCCTCATACTAATCTTCTTCCGCTAGATCGTGCTGCTATCTTAGCATAACTTATACGCATGAACTTACAGTACAAAGAATAGCCATGTTTCAAAGCGTGTACACATCACCTATCGATTTTACATGCATCGACCCTCGTACTAAACTTCTTCCGCTAGATCGTGCTGCTATCTTAGCATAACCTATACGCATGACCTTAAAGTCCAAAGAATAGCCATGTTTCAAAGCGTGTACACATTACCTATCGATTTTACATGCATCGACTCTCGTACTAAACTTCTTCCGCTAGATCGTGCTGCTATCTTAGCATAACCTATACGCATGACCTTAAAGTACAAAGAATAGCCATGTTTCAAAGCGTGTACACATTACCTATCGATTTTACATGCATCGACTCTCGTACTAAACTTCTTCCGCTAGATTGTGCTGCTATCTTAGCATAATTTTATACACATGAACTTACAGTGCAAAGAATAGCCATGTTTCAAAGCGTGTACACATTACCTATCGATTTCACATGCATCAAATATCGCACTAAACTTCATCCACTAGATTCTGCTGCTATCTTAGCATAACTTATACGCATGAACTTAAAGTACAAAGAATAGCCATGTTTCAAAGCGTGTTCACATTACTTATCGATTTTGCATGCATCGAATCTCGTACTAAACTTCTTCCGCTAGATTGTGCTGCTATCTTAGCATAACCTATACCTATAAATTTAAAGTACAAAGAATAGCCATGTTTCAAAGCGTGTACACATCACCTATCGATTTCGCATTCATCGACTCTCGTACTAAACTTCTTACGTTAGACTGTGCTGCTATCTTAGCCTAACCTATACGCATGAACTTAAAGTACGAAGAATAACCATGTTATAAAGCGTGTACACGTCACCTATCGATTTTACATGCATCAAATATCGTACTAAACTTCTTGCGCTAGATTGTGCTGCTATCTTAGTATAACTTATACACATGAACTTAAAGTACAAAGAATAGCCATGTTTCAAAGCGTGTACATATTACTTATCGATTTTGCAAGCATCGACTCTCGTACTAAACTTCTTCCTCTAGATTGTGCTGCTACCTTAGCATAACATATGTGCATGAACTTAAAGTACAAAGAATAACCATGTTTCAAAGCGTGTACACATCACCCTGAACTTCTTCCGCTAGATTGTACTCCTATCTTAGCATAACCTATACGCGCGAACTTAAAGCATAACAAATAACGATGTTTAACAGCGTGTACACATCACCTATTGATTTTGCATGCATCGACTATTTTTTTACCGCCAGAGTGTACAACGATCGCATATGTGTATTGCTAACGTATGTGTATAAAGTTAAAGCACAAAGAATAGCTATGCTCCAAAGCGTGTACACATCACCTATCGATTTTGCATGCATCGACTATCGTACTAAACTTCTACCGCTAGAGTGTACAACGTTCACAATTGTGCGCTGCTACCTATGTGCGTGAACTTAAAGCACAAAGAATAGCGTGTACACAACACCAGTCAATTTTGCACGCATTAACTCTTGTACTAAACTTCTTCCACAACAGCGTGCGATCATCGCTTGTGTGTGTGCTGCAATCTTAACATAACCTATGTGCATGAAGTTAAAGCATAAAGAATACCCAAGTTCAAAGCGTGTACACATCACCTATCGATTTTGCATGCATCGTCTTTCTTACTAAACTTTTTCCACTAGAGCGTGCAACAACCTTATAAGTATGATGCTAACTTAGTATAACTTATACGCATGAACTTAAAGCATAAAGAATACTGATGTATAAAAATCTTGTGAACATAGCAGCAGCAGCAGTAAGAATAGCAATGTTTTAAAAGCATGTACGCATTGAATATCGATTATACACGTATCAACTTCTTCCTCTAGATTGTGCTGCTACCTTAGCATAACCTATGTGCATGAACTTAAAGTACAAAGAATAACCATGTTTCAAAGCGTGTACACATCACCCTGAACTTCTTCCGCTAGATTGTACTCCTATCTTAGCATAACCTATAAGCGCGAACTTAAAGCATAACAAATAACGATGTTTAACAGCGTGTACACATCACCTATTGATTTTGCATGCATCGACTATTTTTTTATCGCCAGAGTGTACAACGATCGCATATGTGTATTGCTAACGTATGTGTATAAAGTTAAAGCACAAAGAATAGCTATGCTCCAAAGCATGTACACATCACCTATCGATTTTGCATGCATCGACTATCGTACTAAACTTCTACCGCTAGAGTGTACAACGTTCGCAATTGTGTGCTGCTACCTATGTGCGTGAACTTAAAGCACAAAGAATAGCGTGTACACAACACCAGTCAATTTTGCACGCATTAACTCTTGTACTAAACTTCTTCCACAACAGCGTGCGATCATCGCTTGTGTGTGCTGCAATCTTAACATAACCTATGTGCATGAAGTTAAAGCATAAAGAATACCCAAGTTCAAAGCGTGTACACATCACCTATCGATTTTGCGTGCATCGACTTTCGTATTAAACTTCTTCAACTAGAGTGTGCGACAACCTTATAAGTATGCTGCTAACTTAGTATAACTTATACACATGAACGTAAAGCATAAAGAATAGTGATGTATAAAAATATTGTGAACATAGCAGCAGCAGGAAGAATAGCAATATTTTAAAACCGTGTACGCATTGCCTATCGATTGTACATGCTTCAACTAGAGTACAAAACTTCTCCCGCTAGAGTGTGCTGCTATCTTAGCATAACCTATGTGCACGGATTTAAAGCACGATGAATAGTTAAGTTTCAAAGTGTGTACACAACACCTATCGATTTTGCATGCATCAACTCTCGTACTAAACACATCCCGCTAGAATGTACAACGTTCGCATGTGTTCGCTCTGCTACTTTAGCATGACCTATGCGAACGAACTTAAAGCATAAAGAATAGCGATCTTTGAAAATCTTGCGAACATGGCAGCGGTAAGAATAGCAAGGTTTAAAAGCGTGTACATATCATCTTTTGATAATGCATGCATCTTCTACTAGAGCACGTGACCATCGCTTGTAAGTGTGCTGCTATCTTAGCATAGCCTATGTGCATGAACTTAAAGAATAAAGAATAGTTATGTGTAAAAAATCTTGTGAACATAGCAGAATGTTTACTACGTAGGTGTAGACATTGAACTTTGCATGCTGAGGCAACATACTACGTGACCGTGACGTCACGGAAACGTGCTCTTGTTTGGTAAACATAGCCACGTGCTTTTTTCTGACAGCTGTCTTCTTGACGAACCCTAACCTCACTTTGGAGGACAATAGAGCGTCGCTAACCTCACTGCTGCCATCTTTACGGCGGTAAACCTCAAGGCTGCCACCTTATGCATGTTAGAGCGGAGGAATTTAAAATCCAACAACGGAACATTGCTAACCTCACTCTTACCATCTTTACGGCGGTAAACCTCAAGGCTGCCACCTTGTGCATGTTATAGCGTAGAATTTAAAATCCAACAACAGAACATTGCTAACCTCACTCTTGCCATCTTGAAAAGTTCAGTGTTCCAAACACTAGTTCGAAAAACGTAACTCATCGCACCTCAGGGATTTTATTAGGTAAGACGTAACCCCTAGGTTCCATTCCTTGTTCTGAACATAAAACCATTTACCAATAAAGATTAATTTTCTACACTTAACAAAGTACAAGCGTTCTTGCTGATAGCGATCGATGAGGTTGTGGTACCCCCTAACATGTTCTAAACACATGTTGTATTGAGTACAGTGTTCGATTCTAGTCTTGATCACTTATTTTGTGTTCTGAACACATCGATCAATGTTCTGATCACATGTTGTATCGAGTACAGTGTTCAATTCTAGTCATGATCACTTATTTTGTGTTCTGAACACATCAATCAATGTTCTGATCACATGTTGAAGTTAACAACATCGATTACAGTGTTCTATTCTAGTCTTGTTATGTTTCAATCTGATCAAGGGTATCCCATGACATATTCTAAACACATGATGTATTGAGTACAGTGTTCGATTCTAGTCTTGATCACTTATTTTGTTTTCTGAACGCATCAATCAATGTTCTGATCACATGTCGTATCTAGTACAGCGTTTGATTCTACTCTTCTTATGTTTCGAAAGTCTAAACATGCACAATAATGTTATCGCTGCACACGCTTGCCTTCGCGATGCAGGTTTAAACTTGTTCGATATAAAGCTATGCCTTGACATAAGAGGCGGAGGAGGAGGTAGAGAAGGAGGAAGAGGAGGAGGAGGAGGAGGAGGAGGAGCATGATAAGGCCTTAACAGCCTATGTATAGTCGCCATTGTTTAAGGATGATAGCTGTCAAAAGAATTTTTCAAATTATCCACCACCACATTTCAGCTAAAGAGGGCAGCAGGGTGCTCTGTTGATTAAGCACATAGAATTTCAAATTACCCTCCACCGCATGCATAACAGCAGCTGTTAAATCATTGGTCAGAAAAATTTTGTCCGTTTTGCTCTACGATGCACTGCTTTCGAGATATTTAACATTTTGCATTTAAGCCCCAAATTTAATGAATAGAACTAGCACGACACGTTAGCCTCTAAGCTAAGAGCAGCAGCCATCTTGCGCAAGCACCCTTAAAGCGTCTCATAAGGAGTTGTGTATAGCCGCCATCTTGTGTCCGCCATCTTGCGCAAGCATCCTTAGGGCGTCTCTAGTCATCTTGTGCAAGGACCCTTAAGCCACCTCATAAGAGCAACCGCCATCTTGCGCAAGCATCCCTCATAAGGAGCCATGTATAACCGCCATCTTGCGCAAGCATCCCAAGGGAGTCTATGTATAGCGGTTATCTTGCATAAGCACCTTTAAGGAGTCATGTATAGCCACCATCTTGTGCAATTAGCGTCGAGAGAGGACTGATGTAGAATTTTTCTTTTTTAAATTATCCGCCACCATATTTCAACTAAAGAGTGTAGCACTGAGGTTTGCGATGTAAGATGGCGGATGACAGCTGACAAAAAAGCGCGTGAGTTTGTTTACTAAACAAGAGCACGTGGAATTTGCCGCCACCACATAGATGGCAGCACGGTGCTCTCTTGATTAAAGATGGTGGATGACAGCTAACAGAACTTTTCAAATTGCCCGCTACTACAGAGAGCAGCACGGTGCTCTGTAGATTAAAGATGGCGGATGACAGGTGATGAAATTACCCGCATGATAGCAGCACAGTGCTCTATTGATTAAAGATGGTGGATGACAGCTGTCAAAAAAAAGCACGTGGCTTTGTTTACTAAACAAGAGCACATAGATTTTTTTCAAATTGCCGCCACCACATTTCAAAGGTATCTAGCTAAAGAGCGCAGCACAGAGGTTTGTGATGCAAGATGGCGGATGACAGCTGTCAGAAAAAAGCACGTGAGTTTGTTTCCAAACAAGAGCATGTAGAATTTTTCAAATTGCCGCCACCACGTAGAGGGCAGCACGGTGCTCTCATGATTAAAGATGGCTGCTGTCACGTGGAATTGCCTGCCACCACAGGTATCTAGCTAAAGAGGGCAGCATGGTGCTCAAAGATGGCTGCTATCAAAAAGCATTTTTCAAATTATCCGCCACCACATTTCAAAGGTAAGTAGCTAAAGAGGGCAGCACTGTGCTCTATAGATTAAAGATGGTGGATGACAGCTGTCAAAAAAGCATGTGGATTTGTTTATCTCACGCTAGTGAGGTTAAGTTGGTAGCACTAAGGTTTAGGCCCGTTAAGATGGCAGCACTGCGGATGACAGCTGTGACGAATTTACATCTACTACGATAAAGAGGGCAGCACTGTGCTCTATAGATTAAAGATGGCGGATGTCAGCTGTCAAGAAAGCACATGGCTTTGTTTCCAAACAAGAGCACGTGGAATTTACCGCCACCACATTTCAAAGGTAAGTAGCTAAAGAGGGCAGCACGGTGCTCTCTGGATTAAAGATGGCGGATGACAGCTGTCAAAAAAAGCGCATGGGTTTGTTTCCAAACAAGAGAATGTAGAATTTTTCAAATTGCCGCCACCACATAGAGGGCAGCACGGTGCTCTCTTGATTAAAGATGGCTGCTGTCACGTGGAATTGTCTGCTACCACAGGTATCTAGCTAAAGAGGGCAGCACTGAGGTTTGCGATGCAAGATGGCTGCTGTCAAAAAGCATTTTTCAAATTATCCGCCACCACATTTCAAAGGTAAGTAGCTAAAGAGGGCAGCACTGTGCTCTATGGATTAAAGATGGTGGATGACAGCTGTCAAAAAAGCACGTGGCTGTCAAAAAGCACGTGGATTTGTTTATCTCGAGCTAGTGAGGTTAAGTTGGTAGCACTAAGGTTTAGGCCCGCCAAGATGGCAGCACTGCCGATGACAGGTGACGCAAGAGGGTAGCACAGCGCTCTGTAGTTTAAAGATGGCGGATGGCAGCTGTCAAAAAGCATGTGGCTGTCAAAAAGCACGTGGCTTTGTTTATCTCGCGCTAGTGAGGTTAAGTTGGTACCACTAAGGTTTAGGCCCGTCAAGATGGCAGTACTGAGGTTAGCGATGCGTTGTTGTCTGTCAAAAAGCACGTGGCTGTCAAAAAACACGTGGCTTTGTTTACCTCATGCTAGTTAGGTTAAGTTGGCACTACTGGGGTTTAGGCCCGTCAAGATGGTAGTACTGAGGTTTGCGATGCGTTGTTGTCGATGACAGCTGTCAAAAAGCACGTGGCTTTGTTTACAAATCTGTCAAAAAGCACGTGGCTGTCAAAAAGCACGTGGCTTTGTTTACCTCGCGCTTGTGAGGTTAAGTTGGCACTACTGAGGTTTAGGCCCGTCAAGATGGCAGTACTGAGGTTAGCGGTGCGTTGTTGTCTGTCAAAAAGCACGTGGCTTTGTTTATCTCGCGCTAGTTAGGTTAAGTTGGCAGCACTGGAAGAGGCCTCTGGCTGAGGTAGAGGAGGCCACTGGGAGGCCACTGGCTGAGGAGGAGGAGGAGGTGGCCACTGGGAGGCCACTAGCTGAGGAGGAGGAGGAGGCCACTGGCTGAGGAGGAGGCCTCTCCCGAGAGCCGGAGGAGGAGGAGGCGGCCGAACCCGTCTATTATACTACTTTAACCCGTTCAGCCAGAGATGGTTGAGGGTAATAAGCAGAAGTAGTTACATGAGAGATGGATAAGTCAAAACAGAATTTACGAAATAAATTAGATGTAAAAGCCTTAGCATTATCGGAAACTATGTATTGACAAGGACCAAAAGAAGCAAAGATAGTATTAAGACAAGAAATGGTGGACTGAGCGGTAGCCAGCTTAGTCGGAAATAACCAGGAAAATCTAGTAAAACCATCTACACATACAAAGATGAACTTGTTGGCATTCCCCTTTGATTGGGGGAAGGGTCCCACATAATCAATATACAGGCGCTCCATGGGGCGCGACGCTTGATGAGAAGACAAAAGACCTACCTTAGTGGACATGGTCGGTTTACTAAGCAAACAGGATTTACATGCCTTTACTAATTCACGGATTTCACCGTCCATACCCTTCCAGATGAACATATCACGAATCTTTTCACGAGTTTTAAAGATACCGAGATGCCCTCCTAATGGGGTCTCATGATAATACTTGAAGATCATAGGTACAAGAACCGCTGGAACAACAACTTTCATCATCTTATCATGCCTCGAAGGGCAACATAGAACTCCATTCCTCA
Source organism: Anabrus simplex (assembly GCF_040414725.1). Classification (NCBI taxonomy): domain Eukaryota; kingdom Metazoa; phylum Arthropoda; class Insecta; order Orthoptera; family Tettigoniidae; genus Anabrus; species Anabrus simplex. The sequence goes on from NC_090271.1 coordinate 2,900,640, forward strand.
GAACATAAGGGACAACATATTCCCCAGAAGAAAGGGTTTCCATTATCGGAGCCAGCGTCGGATCTTCACGTTGGTATTTCTCGATATCTCTAAACAGCATGGGAACATCTGTTAGGATGGCATTAACCTCAGATAGCATGGACTCGGGAGGTGATGGACTGTCGACCTGTTCATGGTTCTCAACGTCGCCTGAAAACATACGGCTGAGTCCATCAGCGACAACATTTTCGGTACCTCGGATATGCCTGACATTGAATTGGAAGGCAGAAATACGGATGGCCCAACGGGCTATACGACCAGTACGACGCGGCCTACCTAAGACCCAGCTTAATGCTTGATTATCTGTCTCCAGGTCGAATTTGACATGTTCCAGATAGAGACGGAACTTTTCTAAGGCAAATAAGACTGCCAACCCTTCGAGCTCATAGATGGAATACTTGGCTTCTTGAGCCGATAGAGTCCTAGATGCATAGGCGATGGGTCGCCTCCCTAGTTCAGTCTCTTGAAGAAGGACTGCCGCTACCGCCGACGACGACGCGTCCGTTTGGACGATGAATTTCTTTGAGAAATCAGGCATAGCAAGGATAGGGGCATTACAGAGAGCTAATTTCAGATCTTCAAAAGCGGCTTGTTGAGAAGGTCCCCACTCGAATTTGATGCCTTTCCTACGAAGAAGGTTCAATGGCGCCGCTCTATTAGCAAAGTTAGGAATGAACTTTCTGAAGAAATTCACCATACCAATGAACCTGGCGATACCTTTAATGTCCTTGGGAGGTTTAAAATCACGGATGGCCTGTGTTCTAGAATGATCGACTGCTACACCATCAGGTGACACAATATGCCCTAGGAATGACATAGAGGGCTTAGCAAAAGCGACCTTGGACAACTTGACAGTTAACCCAGCCTTACGAAGGCGATTCAGAACTTCTCGCAGATGATCTAGATGTTCTTCGAAGGTCTCCGAAAACACGACGACATCATCCAAGTAGTGATATAAGTACTCGAATTTGATGTCGGAGAAGACCCTATCTAGTAGCCTAGTGAGCACAGCTGCCCCCGTGGGGAGCCCGAAAGGCACGCGGTTGTATTCGTATAAATTCCAGTCCGTGGCAAACGCTGTAAGGTGTTTAGACTCTTCAGCAAGGGGAATTTGATTATAGGCCTGATTCAAGTCCAAGATAGTAAAGAACTTGGCCTTACGAAACCATGAAAAGCAAGAATGAAGGTCGGGAAGGGGCACAGATTGTAACACCACCTTCCGATTGAGAGCCCTGTAGTCAATTACAGGCCTGAAGCCCCCTTGGGGTTTCGGGACTAGAAAAATAGGCGAAGAATACGCTGACTTAGAGGGCCTAATAATACCATCCTTCAACATCTGATCGATGATTTCTTTCAGAGCCTTCATTTTAGGTGGAGATAGCCTATACGGTGGAAAACGGACAGGAATCGAATCCGTGACCTCAATTTTGTATTCGATCAGGTCAGTAACGCCAAGAGTATCAGAGAATACCTCGGGAAACGACTGACACAGTTTGCGAATACTATCAGCCTGCTCCTCAGGTAGATGTCTAAGGTCTAACAACATCTCATCCTGGGTAGGCGAAATAGAAGAACATGACACAGAATTACACTTTAATAGTGGAATTTTACAACTAGAAGCAAATTTGAATGTGCACGACCTAGACTGGAGATCGAGCACAAGACCAGTGTGAGAAATAAAGTCAGCTCCCAATATAATGGGGCAAGACAATTGCTTGGCCACAAACAATTTAATTTTCCATGTAAATTTAAAAATACGAATTTTGACCAGTAAGGAACCTAGAATTTCTAATGGAGATGTATTAGCAGAAACACATTTCACAGGAGAAGAGTCATAGACAGGTAGGTTACAAACAGACTTCAATTTCGAGTACCATTCAGCCGAAATAATGGAACAAACACTGCCTGAATCTAATAGAGCTGTTATAGGTTCGTTATTTACCTCAATCTTAAGGAAAGGAACAGGTGCGGGGGTATCCGCCGCAATCTTAAGACACTCTTTGGGGCATTCAAAGGACAGATTAGCAGATTGAACGTTCCCAGAATTTTCCATCTGCTTACCAGGGGCTGAGCCTCGGGAAGATGAATTAGTTGACTCAGCCGAAGCCACTAGTCACTTTTGATTGTTGTTGGAAGTTACCCCAGAAGTTGAGCAGGAGGGGGTGCTATTCGAATTGGGACAATTCTTGGCGATATGTGAGAAAGCCCCACATTTAAAACAGCCTTGTGATGAACCAGCTTCATTATTTGCCCTACTAGACTTGATCAGAGGACACTTATTGCGCAGATGGTCAGGCGCCCCGCACGCATAACATTTACGGGGATTGACTGGTCGGCGAGGTGGAGGCCGAGTGTTACTAAAGGAAGGCGGGGGTTCTTTCGCGACACGCAAAGAATCGGCGTATCTAACTCCTTCCGCCGAGACGGCCAACGCTTCAAGTTCCGAGAAGGTTTGCGGGCACGCCGCGAAACACAAATATGACCTATAGGGAGGTGAAATTCCCTCTACAATAGCCTGCACAATCTGATCTTCAGGAAAATGAAGGGCAAACACCCTAGTATAAAACTTAATGTCCTGTATGAAATCAGCCAAGTTTTCATCCAAGCGCTGTACCCGATAATAGTATTTCTGAATCAGAGATGACCTCGCGCGGGCAGGAATGAAATTTGCAAGCAAGTGTGCGTGAAAATCTTCAATAGATGACTGTTCAGCAATAGCTCTTACTATGTTATCTGAGAGAACACCAATAGCATAAGGATAGATTATTTGTAAAATTTGACAAGGGGAAAGAGAAAACACAAGGGCGTGATCCTGAAATTCAACTAAAAATCTTAAAAATGAAATAACTTCACTGGTGGTGTTGACAGAAAACTTAGAGATACCTCTTAGCAACATTGCCAATGGATGAGGCAAGCTGCTAAACCCGGGTGACATAGTAGGTAGAGGTTTCAGGGGCAAAGAAGTTAATTCAGAACGGATGTTACTCAACGATGCACGGCGTTCAGGCTCGTTGTCCAATGGGGCAGAGATAGTTTGAGCAGTGGGGGTTTTCCTATTTACTTCTCCCTTAGGAGACTCTTCCTCGCTACCTACATTCACTATGGTGGGTTGATCAGATTTGGGAGGAATTTCCCCAGTTAACAATTGAGTGACTTTACTAGACAATTCAGAAATAGTTTCAAGGAGCGTATTAGCTTCCTTCCTCTGAACGTCATTCACCTTTAGAGACAACAGATCATTAACTCTATTTGAAAAATGATATAGCCTGCCTTGCACACGCTTAATTTGATTAGGAGACGGATCATTTTCATCAAAAAAACTAACGACCGATGCTATCCCAGTAATGTTCTCGACGATCGTGGAAAGAGAGTCATCAATTTCTTTCTCTCCCAAATTGGGGATGGAAATGGGCAAATCAAGGGAGTCTCTAAGCTTGTTAGTATCGATAGCAACCGTGCCTCCAGATTGCACGTTTCTAATAGTTAATTCGTAGATCAACTCCTCTTTGCGCAAGTAGTTAAGGAGGAGAACATCGCGAGGGCCGGGCATGATAACAGAAAAATTTTGAAAAACCTCAATAAAAAATTTCCAGCAACTGAGAAAATGGTTAGAGTTCGGATCAAAACAGAGTTTAGCCGTCAAAAGGGGCTAAATTGAGACCCATTCAACCACGCTCTGCTACCACTTGTTACCGTGTTTTGGTGGTAGTTATGCATGAAAGAAGGTGCTGGGTGGTGAAGGGGTCTCAAGCTACTAAAGTGAAATTAATTTTAAAATTTAACAAGGTTATATTTTCTTTTCAAAATTAGGTAACAACAAATTGAACAGGTACTTAGTAGCCGGAACACGATTGACAATTACATTTACATAGGTACCCCATTTGGGGCTTCAAAAAGTCAGAAACATAATTCGTGAGCCATGAGCCCAACCTTACAATGAACACCATACAACAAAGGGGCCGAAAACCCCCAAACATGCCAGAAACACCGGCTTCCAATTACATCCAAAAGTCTCCTTGAGGCAGAAACACAATTTTCAAAAAGGGCAACTTCCCCTTAAAATACAAGCCTATCATAGGCCACTCCGAACTCCACCTTTAAGCCGTCCTCAAAGGACATATACACAGGAGAAAAATACCCAATCTACTGAGGTCTGTTAAATGACAAGAAAGTTAATACAGGACCTCTAAAATCACAATTTGAGAGGAGGCGAACTTGCACTCCTAATACACTTTGTCTTTAAGACCTATTTTGGCTCTAAGGCCACTGATGCAAGGGCTAATCCCATACTACAGAGGTGACTTAAGAAACTACTAACTTACATTACTGAAGAATAGGTTGCGAAAAATAAGTTCACCTCAAACAATGTGAGTGGGAGCTCGAGAGGGTTAACACTCTCTATCCCAGTATGTCGCTTTACAAGAGAATAGAAGAAAGGAGAAGTTACATTTCAGGAAAAGGTTACATAGGGGAACGCTTAGAACCTGCCCCGAAAGTTAAACTGCTGAGCTGGCAAAGAAAAAAATTTATTAATCGGCCATTACCTTATTGTTGACCGCTGCCGAAGAAAGAGGCGCTTCCCGCCTCCTGCTATGTACTTAATACACTGAAAGATGGAACAGAAGTGGCCCGGAGGCCCTAAAATCAGCAGTTTAAATACTCTCGCAGAAAGTTCTAGGCGTTAGGGGAAAGAAAACACCCTCCCACAAAGATTTTATTGGGTAGGACCCCGCAACAGATTCAAGTTGGGGAAAGATACACCAGATTGGTCAGAAATTAATTGAAAAAATTCGTGATTGGATACATTCAAAACAAGGGGAAGAAAGGGGTAAATATTGCCAACTTAAACAATGACAGAAAGAAATTTAACAAAGAACAAACTCCTGAAATTAAATTTTCTCCAACAAAATAGTTCTTTGACTCCGCACTAGGGTGCACTATTGTTGATCTTCAGTAGTGTCCTCTAGAAGAGAAAGTTCACACTTCTTAATACAAGCAAGACAAAAGTACGTCGAAAATGACACAGTTCACAAACTCAAAAATTTCCAAGTAGTGACATCTTCTGAGAAATTTGGAAATTAAGACCGTAGATAAAGTTCAGACTTCCTCCAGAAGAGGAGTTTCAACTGGCACAACTTTTAAATAAACGGTGTGGAGGTGTACCGCCCGGTACAAAACTAAAGGGACATGTTTCGCCCTTTAAAAGGGCATCATCTGCCTTTTTACACTCGTGCTAAAGGTAAAAATCAGGATCCTGATTGTCGATATAAGAAAAAGTATATAAAATGAGAATAAAAATTAGAATGAATATTATACAATATGTGCAATCATGAGTTCTTAAATGACAATTGACAATTAAAAATCATTTAAAATGTTTGCGAAGGAATAAGAGTTGGTATGGTTATTACATCAGCAATCTTAAAATGATCTTATAAAACTGTACAAACTAGGCCTTGACCAAATAAATAATAAGAAAGTCTATGGCTAAAGTTGCCGTATCAAGGTTCGTGAAATTCGGCTGGAAGCAACCTGATTTTAAAAGGAGAGCAAACTAGAATCCATTGGCCACTCAAGACAACATAAAACCTCTCTCGTTGATAAGTCGTAATGAAACTGTAGTAGGGCGAAACATGTCCCTTTAGACCTTAGTTTAATAGGATGTAAGTCCTAACTTTGCAAATATCATGTGTATTGAATAGGTTGACTAATAAAATTTTAATAATCTTAAATTGATGTACATTTTCTATACGGACCAAATATGAAGTTTGTAACATGTTAGTTGGTCATCTCGATGTCGTCATATACATGCGATAAAAACATATTTAACATCGTCATTAGTTCCACAATTCAATTACACAATGAATTCTCCTGTGTCTAATTTCTATTTTCAAGCAGATTATTCCAAAAAATTCAATAAAAATCTCCAGTTATAAGATTTGTAAAGTACTTTAGAGAATTTCCAGTTTGACGTAAATGTATTTTGAGTTGGCGATATTTTATTTTCCTCGAAGTAACTCGTGTTATTTTTTCGATCCGATCTTTGGTCTCCGATAACTTAATTCTTCTTCTCCTTTTAGTTTTTACCCTCGATAACCTTGATATTTATTTGAGGATCGGCGTAATATCTTTATAATATTACTCGTTCTTCCAATTATTCATCAAATCTTCTTTCGTAAAACAGCTTCTTCCTTCCTTACGTGTTGAATCTCGCGTGAAAACTTTATTCTGATGCCCAACGTAAAATGTGATTGTACACTTTGCCATTTTAACAATTTAAAAACTTCTGCATTCTTTTCATCACGGCCGCGTGGATTCTATAGTTCTGAATGTCTTACTTCCTGACCATGGCTTACTTGATTCGTTGAGTCTGTATTCTTTTCGACATATTCACGGCTTCTTTAATTCTATATGTCTGTACTTTTATTATAACATTATCATGGCCTATTTAATTCTGTATGTCTGTACTTTCTTCTAATGTATTTCTCTACTATATAATCTTTGTCATTTTATTACGATGCACGGCAAACATTGGTGTCGTAACATCTCGTGTCAATATAATTAGGGCAGTGAAATGGTACACTCTATTTCCAGTTTGGTGCATAAACTTGGATGAAATCTTTCACTCCTTCTTCCTTCCTCAGTCGTAGTCTGATTATCACTAATGTAGACTTTGCGTCCCCTCCACTGGACTCGCTCAGTCCCATCATTGCAACATTCTCCTTCTCCATAAAATCAGTCATCTCTTTTGGTTTTTCCTGTCAGGGTCATAAGATGTATAATTTCCACCTTCATAATATTATCCACTGGTTGCCCAGCATGGTGATAATTACCAACACTCATGGCGTCGCCTCTCCCAGCTACTGCCAGCAGTTATTCAGGCCGTCCTTTACATGGGAAACAAATGCTGCTGATGAGTTGTGCCTCCATCGCATTCTCCACCGTTCCAAACGTCCATCTTCTCCGCTGTACATCATAACCCCGAGCTGGAACCCTTGCCAGATGTCGTCGTGCTCTGGGACTCGCATAGGATGGGCTGCCTCCAAAGAGGGCCCCTGCCTGCTACCTGTACCTACAGCAACAAAACGCACAGGCCCATAAATCGCAAACTGTGAAACACTGTTTCAATGAACACACTGTCTCCAAGGTCACGTGACCTCAAGAGGGATGTGTGTATTGACCAATCTCCATGCATTCTGGGAGGCTGTGCACAGACTACTAGTCAGGGATCCCTAATTCATTTGCTCACCGGTATGCTTGGCTGGATCTAAGTAAATGAGTTTGGAATTCACACATGGAAATGTTTATATGAGATTGTGTCTTTTTTTTATGACTTAAGTACATAAAATATATTAAATATATTATTACTTTGTTTGTTTTTCACGTGTTTCTGACATCTGCACATGAAATTGTCCATTAAGCATCTCAATTCTACACTAGTGTCCAAAAGTCAAGCATAATCACTAAACGATGCCATACCGCCTGATAGGAATGTCAGATGGATTGCTGAACAAACGTAAGCTGAATCACACACCATATGTCACACAACTTGTCCAAAAACAGTATCAGAAAGGTTCTGATAGGTAAGGTACACCTTTTACAACAACTAACAAACATGGTAATGTCTTCCACAGCAAAATATCCTGTTAATAGGGTGTATGGTTACCCCTAACGGCCACACATGCTTCGCAGCAACATGGCATGCTCTCCATCAGATGGTCCAAGAGCTATTGTGGCAGTCGATCCCATTCCTTTGAAAAGGCAATGCGGAGGTCTTGGAAGGTCCTTGGTGGAAGCTGACGGGATGCAATTCGCCTCCCCAATGCATCCCAGGCATGTTTTACAGGATTCAGATCCACAGACCTCGCTGCCCATTTCATGCAATGAATGTCTTCCCCAGCCAGAAATTCATCCACCAGAGCAGCGCGGTGCAGTCGGGCATTATCGTCCATGAAGAGGAAGTCTGGACCAACCTCACCTCTGAAGAGTCGAACATGTGGTCTCAGTACCTCATCCCTGTATCTCCAAGCGTTAACAGTATTCCTCGGACCACCCATGAAGATGTGCAGGTCCGTACGGCCATTTAACATGGCGCCGCCACCACCACCACACTGGTCCCGTTCCACATTGCTCCTGTGGTTGTATCAGCTACCCAGTTCTCTCCAGATTAATGTGCAACGGGAATCTTTCTGCAAACTGAAGCGGGATTCATCTGTGAAGAGCACATGCCTCCATTCATTCATGGTTCAGTTTCGATGTTGACGGCTCCACGGTAATTAAAAGAAAGAAATTTCATTATGATAGGTCTGTATTGAAATGTGATTACAATAGTATTTAAATAATATATTATTCAGATCCACCTTTTCAATACAAATTGTACAATGTTTTAAATTACATAAATGTTCAGGGACTAGTTTCGACCTAACAGTAGGTCATCATCAGCCTAAAGCAAATCAAACACAAATGTATCGAAGAAGTTAAACAATGCAAAGACACTAAGGTCTTAAAAATGTACATACCATGTAAGATATTAAGATAAGAATTCGAGAGATGCGCTGCACTATGTTAAAAAATAGGTCTATGATAGAGATTCATAAAAAATCCAGTGCGCCGTACAACATTAAAAAAGTTGTTTAAGAAAGAGATCCTTAAATTGCTGGTCAAGAATTTCAATACAGGCTGGCTCCTTAAAGATGCTGCTTTTCATTCAAAGATCAACTGAGCCGAAGATATTCATAAATTCAGTACATATGGATGCAAAGCATGATGTTGGAAAGTCTCTTCTGTTTTTAGAATCTTGAAGGATGATGATTTTTTTTTTTTTTGCTAGGGGCTTTACGTCGCACCGGCGCAGATAGGTCTTATGGCGACGATGGGATAGGAAAGGCCTAGGAGTTGGAAGGAAGCAGCCGTGGCCTTAATTAAGGTACAGCCCCAGCATTTGCCTGGTGTGAAAATGGGAAACCACGGAAAACCATTTTCAGGGCTGCCGATAGTGGGATTCGAACCTACTATCTCCCGGATGCAAGCTCACGCGCACGGCCAACTCGCCCGGTAGGATGATGGTTGTTGCGCGTGAAATACATAATAGTAAATAAAGGTGGTTGGATTTCGCAGTTCAATGCGGACCGTACAGTTGACATTGAATAAATGACAGCTAAGATAGAAAGAGTTAAGTTAGGGGGAAAAAATATACATAAATGAAATATGCCACATGGGAATTACTTTGTGTTGTAACAAGCTGAGCTGAGCTGGAAATGAAGCGTGAATGAGGAGTGGAGTGGGTGAGGTTCAAACGAAGTCTTGTGAAGGAGGTGCGGGGAGAAACAGAGGAGAGAGGAAGGAAGGTAAGTGGAAAGAGAAGAGGGGGTGGGGGGAGGCGGAAAGGGGAGGTTGTCAAGGCAGGGCTGAGGGATACGGGAATACAGACGATTGCCTAAGTAAAGTACTGTAAATAGATTGAAAAATCAGACCTTGACTATTTGATTTTGTGTTTCTGAAAATGTGAATGAGCAGGTCAAATAGAATATTTGGTTTTTCGGAAATGTCATTAAGATTGTAATTTGGATTAAAATATTGGTCCAAATGTATAAAGCAGTTCTCTGCTATGTTAAGGAGGGGTCCTTTATTCATAATTTTGAGGATTTCCTTATCATGCTTAATGTCAGTATACTTATGATTGTAATTGTTCATGTGTTGTCCTACTGCAGAAAATTTATTGTATTTCAGGGCATTGACATGTTCCAAGTATCTTATGTTGAAGCTCCTTCCTGTCTGTCTAACATAAGTAAAATTACAGCTGTTGCATTTTATCCTATATACTCTTGATTTTGAAAAGCAATCAGTCTTATTAATAGAAGTTGAGTTGTGTAAGATGGTTGTGTTGTTATTGATGGTTTTAAAGGCTGCTTTAATATCATGTTTTTCAAAAACGTTAGTAACTTTATAACTATCTTCAGTGAACGTGAAGGTAGAAAATAAAGTAACTTTAGGTTCTTCCTTTTTTAGAGTGGTCAAAGGGCGATGTTTGTATTTATCGATAATATTTTCAATGAAATAACTATTGTATCCATTAAGTTTAGCAATCATATGAATATTGTTCAATTCTTTTTTAAGATCACCTGCTCATTCACATTTTCAAAAACACAAAATCAAATAGTCAAGGTCTGATTTTTCATTCTATTTACAGTACTTTACTTAGGCAATCGTCTGTATTCCTGTATCCCTCAGCCCTGCCTTGACAACCTCCCCTTTCCGCCTCCCCCCCCCTCTTCTCTTTCCGCTTACCTTCCTTCCTCTCTCCTCTGTTTCTCCCCGCACCTCCTTCACAAGACTTCGTTTGAACCTCACCCACTCCACTCCTCATTCACGCTTAATTTCCAGCTCCGCTCAGCTTGTTACAACACAAAGTAATTCCCATGTGGCATATTTCATTTATGTATATTTTTTCCCCCTAACTTAACTCTTTCTATCTTAGCTGTCATTTATTCAATGTCAACTGTACGGTCCGCATTGAACTGCGAAATCCAACCACCTTTATTTACTATTATGTATTTCAGGCGCAACAATCATCATCCTTCAAGATTCTAAAAACAGAAGAGACTTTCCAACATCATGCTTCGTATCCATATGTACTGAATTTATGAATATCTTGAGAAGACAGCGTGACTTCGGCTCAGTTGATCTTTGAATGAAAAGCAGCATCTTTAAGGAGGCAGCCTGTATTGAAATTCTTGACCAGCAATTTAAGGATCTCTTTCTTAAACAACTTTTTAAATGTTTTTTTTTTTTTTTTTTTCTAGTTGCTTTACGTCGCACCGACACAGACAGGTCTTATGGCGACGATGAGACAGGGAAGGGCTAGGAGTGGGAAGGAAGCGGCCGTGGCCTTAATTAAGGTACAGCCCCAGCATTTGCCTGGTGTGAAAAATGGGAAACCACGGAAAACCATTTTCAGGGCTGCCGACAGTGGGGTTCGAACCCACTATCTCCCGAATACTGGATACTGGCCGCACTTAAGCGACTGCAGCTATCGAGCTCGGTTTTTAATGTTGTACGGCGCACTGGATTTTTTATGAATCTCTATCATAGACCTATTTTTTAACATAGTGCAGCGCATCTCTCGAATTCTTATCTTAATATCTTACATGGTATGTACATTTTTAAGACCGTAGTGTCTTTACATTGTTTAACTTCTTCGATACATTTGTGTTTGATTTGCTTTAGGCTGATGATGACCTACTGTTAGGTCGAAACTAGTCCCTGAACATTTATGTAATTTAAAACATTGTACAATTTGTATTGAAAAGGTGGACCTGAATAATATATATTATATTATTATTATTATTTATCATATGGTTTACAATCACATCACAATAAAAGTATTTCACATCTGAACACATTAAGTCAAAATGTCAGATTGGTATCTCTAATATAATTTACACCGTTTTGAATAGCCATCAGGATCTCCTGAGAAGGCTGAACAGTTTGTCTTTCAGCACCACAACTACACTATACTATTGGCTCCACAGTAAACAGGACCGTCTCTGTGCTGGAGTGAGCGGGGTGCACACCGTTGGATGTCGGGCAAACAGCCCTGCTGTTCTGAGCCTCCGGTACACAGTTTGCTGGGAAACGGCAACCCCTGAGACAGCTTCAAGCTCCGGCCGACAATTATCTTGCATATGCACTCCGATTTCGTCGGACGGTTAAGGCCAGATATCGGTCCTGCTGTGGGGTGGTTACCCTTGGTCGACCTGGTACTGGCCGTATAGTATAACTGACCAGTGATAAAGGGAATGGTTGAGACTTCCCGAAACATGTTTGGTTTAATAAATTAGTTTTTCTTTCATTTAATGAGTGTATTGATCAAGGCGGATTCAAAAAACTATTTTAAATAGTTATATTATACATTCAGACTAGTCAATACGGACCATACACAATATTAACCTATCATGGTTAAGTTTATTAACACTGCCACTGGCCTACGACTTGTGTCTCGAAATCGTCTCCAAAGCCTGGAAATGACACTTTATGGCACAATCAAGGATTGTCTGGCCTGCTTCCAGGCGGCTGAGTATTCTACCCTGCAAAACGAGGTCCAAATGGAGTAGTCGTGTCATTATGTTGTCACGTTCACCATGAGGCTACACTTCGCACACTATAACAGGGCAAACACGACTGATGGAATATGGGGCGCAGGCACTGTCTGTGTTTACCTTGCGGTTACGCCGCTAATCAAGGCAGGGAACACTCCTTTCCTATACAGAGCAAACACGTAAGGTTGGTAGGTGCATATGTCGTGCGATTTGCGGTCTATTTCGTGTTGCCCTGCTTACATAGGACAATCTGGCCGCAATTTTAAAGTTAGATATTTGGAACATGTGAATGCTGAAAAACATAGAAGATTCTCAGCAATGGGATCACACATGACTGCCACAGGTCATAAATTTACCAACATAGAACAAGACCTGACCATCATAAAAAAGTTAAAAAAGGGCAGCTTAATGAACACATATGAAGACCTGTACATTCATCTAGACCAACTTGTAAAGAAAAATGATAACCTTAATGAGGCTGTAGAATATAAGAATCCATTATATTATCAAATTCTAGTATATTTGAAAATGCTTGAGAAGGATCACGAAAAAAGAATTGGAATTTCTCCACCTACAGATAGCCCTACAACTTATTCCTCCTCAGTTGAAGCTATAGGTGACAGCAAGAAAGTTCTTGACACACCTATATCCCCCGCTCCTCCACCTCCTCAGGTGCAAGAGCAAGGAAGAACGCATCATCAATATTACACCCGGCGCAAAACTGTGAAAGAATGACATGAGTTACTGTTCCAAAGGAAAGCAGGCTTAATAAGATTTGACAACTAGGAATTAGTTATATCTTCATCTACATTAATAATAAGAGCCGCACTGTGATATCAGGATTTCTTCATTTCGATAATTACTTATAAATTGTATAATTTTTAATTTATAAATTGATCTTTTTTCATGAATTATTAAGAAAAGAATATTTATTAGGACAATTTCTCTATGGAATATTGTACAAGTGTTTCCTTGACGACTGCTTTCTATTGTAGAAATAATTTATATATTTTCTCTTGAGTTATTTGTTTGTTTTAATCTTGTCAATCTTATGTTAATTTTAAGGGCACTTCCTCTAAAGCATTACTTTGTCAATTTTATACATTTTTCATCTAAACAGTGTTATGTGGCTGAAGATGTTGATAATATACGAAACATGTACCACTTTTGACCATTAAAAATTGCCTTAAGCAATCATTGTATCGACTAGGTGGAAAATAAATACTTAATTGTGAATCTTGCCCTGCTTACTCGTAACTTATGCTGAACTTTTTGACACGAGTGTATTTCATGTAATAAATATCATTTTTTATCTGTATTGTTAATAACAGTAAGTTATTTATTAAGTTGACCACCTAATCAATACAATAAGTCATTGTCTTGGACGATTTACATTGATCTATTAACTAAAAATGGTACATATTTCACCTAGTATGAAGGCATCATCAGCCATTGTCTTAACCTCAGAATAAAAATAAAAATAAGCACTTGAATAACATAACATATTTTTATTCTGAGGTTAAGACAATGGCTGATGAAGCAAAACATGTACCATTTTTAGTTAATAGATCAATGTAAATCATCCAAGACAATGACTTATTGTATTGATTAGGTGGTCAATTTAATAAATAACTTACTGTTATTATTCTAATTAACTAGTGTATTTGTTGATAAACTTAACCATGATAGGTTAATATGGTTGTTTGATCTGTATTGTTTGTCTGAATGTATTACAGAACTATTTAAAAATAGTTTTATTTGAATCCACCTTGTCAATACACTTATTACTGAAAGAAAACTATTTATTTAACCATACATGTTTCAGGAAGTCAACCATTCCCTTCATCAGTAGTCAGTGACAGATTATATTGATCTGTTGGCGGAGGTTCGTCTAAAGTATGTAGTAAGAGGTAGTAATCACTAGGGGGTGATATTGGGAAATGATGAGAGCCTTATCATTAATGAGTCATTGCAGATTCTGCTGAAAAAACATTCCCTCTCAATTCAGCAAAAAAGGTTTTGCACATATCTTTCATTGTTTTAAGAGTTTCCTTTAATAAATGAGCCTATTCTGATGATGATGCTTGTTGTTTAAAGGGGCCTAACATCTAGGTCATCGGCCCCTAATCGCACAAAATGAGGAAAAATGTACGGACAATTAAAAATCCATAATCCTCCACTGAGCAGAATTCAATACGTGAGGACAAAGATGAATGGATGGATATGAATTTAAAACAATCAGTGGATCCGACCCAGAATGCCCCACATTCCCAGAAAGTAGGGTTAAACAATAGTAACACTGACCAAGGGACCATTTCTAGAGCACAAAACTGAATCGATGATGCTTGTAGTCTAAACCGGTCCAAAATCCAGGTCATCGGTCCCTCATAATGGTACTTATCGCTAGAAAAGTAGAACATAGGTATTTGTCATGTTGCGGTGCATAGACTTGCAGTACTCCCCACATTTTCGTACTACTCACAGGTAATGTAATGCGCACCTGTAACACAGTCCTATGGTGTTTCTCACATTGTGTCGCTATTTAGAGGCAACGCAAACCTATGGTGTTCTTCGCATAAGTGTACTAACCATAGGGACTCGCAGTATCCTGTGGTGTTTCTCACATAGTGGGTAAAAATCATAGGCAAGGAAGAACCATGGTGTCGCTCATATAGTGGTATGAATCAGAGGTACTGTAAAATGCATCCTGAGCACACACTGTCGCTACTAATCACAAACCTATTGTGTACCTAACATAGTGATACTGCACGCAAGTAAAAGCGACCCATGGTGTTCCCCGCGTGGTGGTACTAATTACAAGTAGTATCATGGTTCTAATTTGATCATCCCTTGGTCGCCCCTTTTAGTCACCTCTTACGACAGGCAGGGTATACCGTGGATGTATTCTTCATCTGAGCCTATTCTGCCACCACCACTCTCGTTAAAAGTTTTTTTTTTTTTGTGGAGCACATTAACATACTGTATATCTAATGAAAGCAATCAATTGATCCATGAATCCTATGGAGGCACCGCCGTAACCTTGCAGAGAGAGAGCTAAGATCCCATTGTGAAGTGCATCATGACTAACCTGTGTACTTTGTCCTCAGGAGTCTTGTGGACACCGTGTACGCTCTCAAGGACCAGGTGAAAGAACTGCGCGCAGAACTGTCGACAGTCGCCCTCAGGCTGGAAGAGGAAACCAAAGCACGGTGCACCCTACAGAATTTTGTGAGATCCTTCCTTGCAAATACAGAAGACATTCCATGGCCAGAGGAGTTGTCCTGAGGGGAATTGTCCCTATCATTATGGTACTTAATATTTCAGACTTTTGTAAATAAAGCCTTTGAATGTTCTGTTGTTCCTTTCTTTGCACAGAAAGTAGATCTTGACCCCAATGTGCTTCTGTGTACAACAACGTTTCCCACAGTTGGAGCATGGAATACATTTAAAATACCTGTAAAAGAACAACGTTTACGGGTATGTATGTTATAGTGTTCTAAATGTTGAGCAAATATTCATTTATAGGAAGAGGAATTGGAAAAGGCTAGGGAACGGGTCGATCACTGATCATTCGTGACCTGCTGTTGGACCATGTATTGGTATGTACATACTGTACTCCTGTTTTCATGTTTAAATAATTCGTTATACTGCAGATTACTGTAATTAAAGAAGTCTAATATGTTTTGAAATATTGTTTAACCCTTTGCTGTTCCCTATTTAAGGGTGGCTGCCCTGTATCGTGTTTTCTGACTGGCATTTAAATCTTAATGGACACAGCAGCATAAATGCCACCCTTTAAAGAAAGTAACATAGAGGGCAAACAAAGAGATATATAAATGTAATTTCTTTCATATGTATATATTTGTACTCACCTTAATTTTGAATCTAAATATTGCCCAAGTTTCCTAAACCATTTCAGTGTCATTGCCTCACTAACGGCACGCAAAAGTCTTCTAGAAAGTAATCGCCAATTTCAGGTTATTATTAGCGTATGATGTGTACATGACAATCAAAATATACAAGTTGGTGACAGCATCAGGACTTCACTCTTATATTTTAATGTCCAAATTTTTTATCCACGTAATCACTTCTGGTGTTACTTCATAGAATTCCTCCACGGAACCAGGAAATGCACGTAGAGTGCACTCTAGAACTATGTGCTTGGAAGACTGCACTTGAGCACCACAGTCACAGCAGGGAGAATCTACCCATACCCATAGATGCAAGGCTGCGCCAGTCCTACCAGTGAAACATTGGATCCTGTTCAGGGTTGACCAGACAGCACGAGGCAAACCGAAGCCAGCCACTTTTATGCTGGAGTCGGAGATATCACATAAACCACGGGGAGATGATATCCTCTACTCTTCTCTCCAGGCGTTCCTGGAATTGAACCGAGGACATGACAGGTCCAAAGCTGTCTTCCATGCTAGTTTTTTTTTTTTTTTTTTTAAATTTCAGCCTAGTTGTAGTGTGCTGCTTTATATCATGATGAATAGGAAGGGCCTTATTCATCGCTATTCTGCACCATAAGCTGGTAAGTGCTTGTTGTCTCCTTATATGAGGGGGAGACATGTTACAAAAGACAGGCAACTGGAGTTGAGTACAGTGTGCCAGAGAAAATACAATACAGTACTCAGCTGCAGAGTACACCATGGCCAAGGCAAAGTAATGGCGTCAGCGCCCCATAAAGTTCCAGCAGGTTATTCCGGGTCGTAAGTTTGGCGGCTGATTTTTCTATGCGACTTCAATAAATCAGTGATCTGTCTAATGTTACACCTAGGTATTTTGGAGTACTACTGATTCCTGAACCATATCCTAGGTTGATAATTAGCCTCTACGTTTTTGAGATGGAATGCGGCTCTACTTCTGTCTTCGAAGGACTTGGTTGAAGTCTCCATTTCCTGATCCATCACCTAAGCAAGCAACAGAGACTAGATGCCGCTGTACTGTCCTCCTCGACCTCTCGAGTTCAGGTAAAACAATCAAACCCATGTAAATTAAAATACCAACATATGCACTTATCCTGTCAGTGTTAGTGTCTTGCCAGTGTCAGATTTTCTTTGTAAATATTGGGCACAGAAATTGGTCATCTTTCCTAAAAGCTCATAAAACTCCCATCCCACAAATAATTAAAACAAATATTTTTCTGAACTCCCGGAAGGTAAATAGTGATTTGAACCAGTATTGTTTTCCCATATTTCTAGTTCATCCAAACGATTATCGCGACTCAGGCATCACAAATATTTGTTCATGATTTTCATGATTCTCAGAAATCATTATCACTACACAATTCTGAACCACTAGTAGAAAGTTCAATATCTTCACTAATTTTTAACATACCACAAATTTTGCATTGTTTATAAACTGGTCTGGCTCATGACATAAAGACTGTCAGTCGTGTCCTGAGAGCTTGCTGAATCATGAGAATGCAGTGTGGTTTCAGAAGACCGTAATGATAGAATGATAGATTCAGCACGCAGGCAGGTCATAAAACTCTAGTTCTCTGGAGCGTTAAGAATGGCAAAGGATTAAAACATGGTGAAGTATTAAGGACAGTGCTGTAAATTGTTGGAAAGCCCCTTTTTTAAAAACATAGTTAAACCCCCATTGGAGCACTTTAATCAGTCATATACATTAAAGTCTAATAGTATTAAATAGAGTCAGCTTTTCAGCTTCTTTTTCTGCTACCAAAACTTCATTCTGTCGGACCTGGCTGCTCCTTTGGGTGTCAGTAATGGTGTGCTTCCTTCTTTCACATGTTATGACTTTTAATTACAAGTGTTTTTTCCTTAGAATTTTCTTCTCTGCCTTCAATTTGGAGCATTGATAAATTTAATTCTTCTAAATTGTTTATGATCTCTGTGAACCAAGTGTTCTTTGTTTGTTTGTTTCGTTTTTCCAGAATTAAGCTTCACTAGTCTGCTTTCTGGCAGTCTGAATACATAATAAAAAAAAGGCAAGACTAAATGCTGCAAGGCATAACAGTCTATGAAAAAATGAAATGGCGTATGGCTTTTAGTGCCGGGAGTGTCCGAGGACAAGTTCGGCTCGCCAGATGCAGGTCTTTTGATTTGACTCCCATAGGCAACCTGCGCGTCGTGATGAGGATGAAATGATGATGAAGACGACACATACACCCAGCCCCCGTGCTACCGAAATTAACCAATTATGGTTAAAATTCCCGACCCTGCCGGGAATCGAACCCGGCACCCGTGTGACCAAAGGCCAGCACGCTAACCATTTAGCCATGGAGTCGGACATAACAGTCTATAATGAAGATGAATGTATATAATTGCACTGACACTCCTGATGAAATTTCGGAGCAATAAAAGATGCACTCTAGTCGCCTGCCAAGCAGTTGTGTGGGCAGAACGTGCAGTATACTGTTTGAAAGCTGCAGCAATCATTCTCAAAGGTGAGTGCGAGTGAAAGTGAATGTGATGAAGCCCAGCCGTCTCCAAAAAGACGGAGATCTCTGGAAATGAGTTAAACAGGTTCATAAATCATCCAAACACAATTTTACAGGAAATTCCAGAATAAATTCCATTATCAACAGAAATATCCCTCCCCTCTAAACATTTTTCAACACATAGTTCACAACTCTTTATGAGATGAAATAGCTACCCATCAATATTTGCAAAACATTCCAACTCATACAGTTTGAGCCAGTGGTTCTCCATACCACCATATGAAATTGAGGGTTATTTTCCTTTATGCATTCTCATGGCTCAAGTAAGAAAACCCACCTTACAGTCTATTGGGGTTCCAAAAGTATGGTCCCTCCCTTTTTCTTCGAAATCGTTCCTCTCATATGAGGCTCATAATCCTTTCTAAATTTCTACATTCCATAAACAATGAAACCTTCACAGAAAACGACAAGTTCAGGAAAACTGCACCCATTGAAAACCATTTCATAGAAGTTTACTATTCAGTGTCCAGCTTCATGGCTAAATGGTTAGCGTGCTGGCCTTTGGCTACAGGGGTCCCGGGTTTGATTCCTGGCAGGGTCGGGAATTTTAACCATAATTGGTTAATTTCGGTGGCATGGGGGCTGGGTGTATTTGTTGTCCATCATCATTTCATCCTCATCACGACGCGCAGGTCGCCTGTGGGTGTCAAATCAAAAGACCTGCATCTGGTGAGCCAAACTTGTCCTCGCACTCTCCCGGTACTAAAAGCCATACACCATTTCATTTTTACTATCCAGTACAGTACATAGCACTAGATGAAAATCTAGTAAAATTTAGGGAAGATTATGCTAAATCCAAATCAGTCCTCAAAACAGGGCCTGATTTGGCATAAAAAACAATAAAATTTGTGAGTCAGAAAGGAAAAAAAGCCAGCCCAAGCAGAAGCAACTGGAATGTTGTCAAGTGAGGCCATAGTCATGGAACTTGGAACAGTATCTTGAGAAGGGGTAACTGGTATACCTCTCCCTCAGGGTTCCTAAATTTGTCTTCCAAGGAATCAAATGCAGCAGGAACAGTGGGTATCAGTAGGAGAAATAGGCCACAAGAGTTCAGGTTGGGGAAAATAGAGAAGGGGGAGACTGTGATGACACTAAAGTAGAGGACGGGAAAGCTGTCACTAGTCTATTGACTTGGCAGAAAACCAAATATCGGTATCTCAAAATGAAACATAAATAAACAGGATCACCTACTGTCATCTTTCCTTGCAATGCGTAGGTATGCTAATGGATATTCAACAGGAAAGATCACGAGGGTCCGCCTCTGTGGTTAGCTGCCACCCCCGGAGGCCCGGATTCGATTCCCGGCTCTGCTACGAAATTTGAAAAGTGGTACAAGGGCTGGAACGGGGTCCACTCAGCCTCGGGAGGTCAACTTAGTAGAGGTGGGTTCGATTCCCACCTTAGCTATCCTAGAAGTGGTTTTCCATGGTTTCACACTTCTCGTCCAGGCAAATGCCGGGATGGTACCTAACTTAAGGCCACGGCGGCTTCCTTCTCTCTTCCTTGTCTATCCCTTCCAATCTTCCCATCCCTCCGCAAGGCCCCTGTTCAGCATAGCAGGCGAGGTACCGGTCATCCTCCCCCGTTGTATCCCCTGACCCAAAATCCGAGGGAGAAACCAACCCTGGAAGGTAAGCAGATCAAGAAAGAGAGAAAGCAAGATTACGAGAAAGAAACAGCACTTCTAGCAGAGCGTTGTGCTTCCTGGCTCTCCGAGATGGAGCAGCTCATAAGCACTTAAAAAACATGCCGTGATTGTGTTGTGCTGGTAAGAAAGAATGAGATACGAGTCTGAAAAGTGTTTAGTGGCTTTGCATTTTCCAGAGTGTTTTAGGGTGTTTCCCACTATTAAAAATTTTCAAAGTGTTCTTCAGGTTGCAGTCCATCAAACACAGGCATGATGCACATAGCAACATGCTCAGTTCATTCTAAATTATTCTGAAAATCTCTCAATTACAGTTTTTCTTGTTGTATGTCTGCTAATTTATTTGCCTTCTTGTTGTTTGAGTCATCAGTCCATAGACTGGTTTGATGCAGCCCTCCATGCCACACTATCCTGTGCTAACCTTTAACTACTGCATCTTACATCTGCTGTAATCTGCTTGTCATATTCAAATCTTGGTCTACCCGTACTGTTCTTACTGCCTACACTTCCTTAAAACACCAATTGAACAAGTCCCGGGTGTTTTAAGTTGTATCCTATAGCTCAATAAATCTCCTTTCACCAATTCGATTCAATATCTCTTTATTCATGATTCGAACTATCCATCTCACCTTCAGAATTCTTCTATAACACCACATTCTTTCTGAGACAATGCCATGCTATATCAATGTTTGAAGTGAGCACAATTCTTTTCTTAAGAAAGGCCTTCCTTGGTTATGCTCCTTAATTATTTTACTATCTTATATTGTACTTTCTTCAAGCCTTCTAATATTTGCTGGATCACCTGACTTTCTTCGATTGGATTCCATTAATTTTTTTTAACTTATTTATTTTCATCTCATACTCCTTACCTTCATCTTCTACGGTCTCAGATAAAAAAACAATATCATTGGCAAATCTCAGGGTTTTGATTTCCTCTCGCTGGATTGTGATTCCCTTCCCAAATTCCTCTTTAATTTGCTTTACTGTCTGTTCTACATAAACTTACAACTTTATCATACACACTTAGAAATTTCACAGCTTTTAACCCCATTAAAACGGCAATCAGTACAACATTTTACTAATGAGAAACATGTTGATATATTAGAAAAGAAACAAAAAACTCTAGAAAACAAAATATCACATTTAAGAGAGAACAAAACAAAATCCGAAAAATGTAATACAAGAGTGAAACAGACTAATTCAGACCTTAAAAATTTCCCAACCACTGTAAATTTGTCGGATATTGCCTTTACGGATAGTGAAATGAGCTTACTGAATAAAGGAGCAAAATTTAATTGGCCTAACCATCATCAAATAGAAGATGTAATAACCACTGCAGCTGAAGTAGAATATAGGGAAATTGCCTTCAGAATCACAAAATGATACAAGATTCGAGGTTAAAAAGAAACTTCCAACTTTAGGAAAAGAAATAAATAATAACTCAAATCCTGACCTCACTAAACAAATCAAAGAATTAAAGAAAGTGATATAATAGTAACCAAAGCTGATAAAGGGGAAACTACAGTTATTTTAAATAAGCATGATTACATTAAGAAAACAGAAGAATTTTTTTCGAATGGAGCCTATTCGATAATACAGAAACATCCTACAGTCAAAATTCAACAGAATCTACAGAAATCGCTTAAAAATCCGCCTTTCCTCTTTAATGAACTAGTGTCAAAAGCTGATAAATATGAATCCCGAGATACCAACAGCCAGAGCCATGCCCAAAGTCCATAAAGCTAATATACCCATGCGACCTATAATCAACTGCATGAATAGCCCAACGTATCAGACTTCTAAATTTATACATCTTTATTTTTAAAAGCACTATAAATTTTACAATAATTCTACAATCGATAACTCAATAGAATTCTGTGATAAGCTTAATCAATTCGAAATACAACCGCATCATAAAATGTGTTCATATTGCCCCCATTTTCCCCGAGCTAAGCCCAGCCATCGAGCGAGAGATCCCAATCGTTGGCTATCACTTTCTAGAGGCATTTAAGGGATGTTAGGGATTGATGACCAAGCAGGATAAAAAGAAATGTTAAAACAACACTCTGACATTTATTCACATAAGCAAACAACAAATGAAAATATTCTTGCTGATATGTTTTATAACATAGAACTTTCATGATATTGCATTTCTTCCTCCTTATTTAGAGTGACACGTGTTCTTAATCTCCAGCCTTACTGTGCTGTAATGAAAACCAAAGAAAAATTAAGCCTCTTGCCTTTCCAAATCAAAATATTTGATTGAAAGAATTTAAATGAATTAACATAGAAATTCATAAAATAATTAACAGCTGTCTTGCCAACGAGGGTTTTACAATAAATGTGTTCAAAGCTTTACCAATTCAAAGTAGTCTCAACATGTGGTTTTAAGATGTACTCAACTGAATTTATCATTTACAGTATTTAATATTAGTCAATGACACCAACATGAACTTCAGTAGAGAATGAAAATTGATTTCGAAATTTTCAAAATTAATTAATTATTATTTTGATTATTATTATTATTATTATTATTATTATTATTGATTTTCTCATCATTTAATTAACCTATGTTTCATTGTCACACGATCGTGTTCTCATTACTTTTCCACCGCATTATTTACCTAATGATCGTCATTAGCATTTCAGAATAATTATTTTCAATTAATTATTAATGACTTGGTTTCATTATAACTCAAAGTAATCATGCAGCTGACGACTTCTACTTCTGATCCTTGTATTTCATTTCCATTCAAATTAATCTTAAAATATTTCAAAGTTCAACTATAAATGAGTCAGAAATTTACATTATCCACGTGTGAGCTAGTTAAATAAATTTTATTTACAAATCGAGTGCCTTCATAAAATAACGAGATGATCTTTGCTTTTAAATCTCGATAATTAAGAAAATAAATCCTAAGTTGATCAAACTTTCCCTTAAGGGCATGAAAATTACTTCTTAAGGCAACACACAACGATGAGTGTAACCTGCGTCGCAGCAAGTGCACGACCAGATCAAATTAAATGGGACCAACATGATACAAGAAAAATATACATATTTACATACACACACACACACACACACACATTCACACTAGGAAACACGTCTTTTATGTACATTATTTACATCGAATCCTGTTTTGGCAAGTTTATTCATGATTTTTACGAGTGGTCAGGACGCGTAATATCTAGCAGAAATAATCTGTGTACTGAAATTATCCTTCATTAATGGTGGCTAGTGATCGAAGTCATGGGTATCACTTGGTAGAAACACATTTCACATATCAACGTAAGTTCATCTAACTCATGAAATTATAATGGAAGATTCTAGTAAAATCCATAAGCACTACCATCGTTTGGGCTACAGGTTGAAATTATCGCGAGCGTGAGCCTTAATCGTATTATTTTTATTCCCTACCTGTGAAATACACTCGCAACACGTGCTCCAATAATTATAATCTATCTTCCGCTCCCAATACACAAGAATAAGTCAACTATCATCATTAAATCATCAATCGCTCAATTATACAAAAAATATCCCTCAGGATTGGTCATATTCCAGACCCTTCATGAACAGAGCACATTCAATCTCACATATAAGGACTCTACTGTAATTTTATGGCTCACGAGTGTTTAATTCTGTTTTACCCGATCTTTAGTCAATATTATTATTATTTAAGTGATTATTACATCTACTGATCCTCGTGGAATATCGTAAAATTAGATGACTTCATCATAAATACAACAAGTGATCTTGAAAGACACTAGGTTCGACCCTATTCACTCAAAATGTACACGCAAATTTCAGTCCAGTAACTTTCAACATTACAAGGAAAGTAGATTTATCGCGTGGTCAGTGATTATTAAGTATAAAGCTCCTAAGCATGGGAAATCATTCAAAGACAACCTACATGTCTACTCTAATAGATTCAAAATTTCATTCACACGTACCTAGTCTACCACGACACCTTAAGAAGTGGAAAAATGAAATATTTCCAACTACAACAAACTAATAGATCTACGGCTTAAAGAAGAAAGACCTCTAGTTGTACAAAAGGTAAGACAGATAAATTAAATTAAAAAGGTACTCAAGTTTTAGATGGAGTTCGAGTCCCGTCGACAGTCAATTATTCCAGCATTTTCCTCCGGTCAGTCTCCTTCCAATTACCAGATACGCCTCACATTTTACAGCTCCATGGAGGCTCTGTAGCAGGTGTCCCTCGATGAAGTGTCCCTCGATGAAGTTGTGTTGTCGGTGTTCTAAGACGACTTCCGTAGAACGCCGGTCACAAGCTGTAACTGAGATGACAAAATTAAATATTTTGCACAAGCACACGTCGAATATTAATAGCTCGTCTACACAGTCACACTTAACTTGGTTCTTAAGGCGTTTTTATTCCATAGGAATTCACTAATTCTCGCTAAATTCTAGCAGAACGGGCGTTGACTTGAACTGGAAATTACTTCTCCACGTGGTCCGATAACGCGGTGTCCCACACAGCAGCACAGCGAAGAATATTCAGGGTCAGAGCAGGATATTCAGAGAGCGATTTACTCGAAACAAGGCCTTTTTATCTTATCAGCCTGGGAGGTGTGATCTTCAACGAGAACGGTAATTGGCTGATGGTCTCATTTAATTGGCTCAGACTATTCCAGATTGTGAGTTGCGCGCGTGCAGCGGTAGTCACGTGGTTTACTCTGACCTTGGCACAGTCCTGCCGGTGTATCACCCCTCTGAACGACGAAAAAAACTCGTTCTTAGCTCGCCACTACTCCTCAAATGACATGCTGCAGCTCTAAGCAGACAATAAAACTTTTACTTTCCACTTGTTGAAAATATTCATAATATCGCCAATTTTAACGGGGACAATATGATATAACTAAATTGTACCCTTGCATACCAATTAATATAATCAAACTCAATTTATTCAGTCACAGCAAATTAAGTAGGTGTGAAATAGAATAATTCATAAATAAATTGAGATTTGTTTTAAATAATAATTACTTCACAAATCATCAAATGTGCTTGGGAATGGGTGACCCTGCATCAGGTATACTAGCTAACATTCATATGGATCATTTAGAACATGTTAAAATTTTGAATAACATTGTGACGGTGATTCAAGACAACACAAACACGAATAATAATAATTATGATAATAAATGTTGAGTATTGACATAAAAGGTGAATGAAGAAATAGTAAATAGTTGTAAATAATATAGACACTTAATAATATGTCTAAGGAAATTAGCTAAATGACGCAGTGGCGGTGAATTCACATCAGAACATGGAAATGTGACGAGCATCTTTCGATATGCAAAATTAAATCATCTACAAGGGAACACTTACAGGCCTAAAAATGACAACTTAGAGAGGAGAGTGGAAGGTGTTGGAAGCCCTATGAGGTCCATGGGAATGTATGACGTTATGGGGGAGAAAAGACTTACGATAATATACCCAACAGACAAATAATTGTTGAGAAAGTGAACATACAATATTATAAATAAGCACATAAATGAACTGCGGATTAACGGATACTTGAGATACAAAACAAAAGATGTGTAAGGGAAACAATTAAGCTGTTCGGTCACAAACAAACTTTGACATAGAGGTTCACATTAAAGTTAAATTTACGGAATGAAAGGAGGCAACCTCAAAAGAACCAAAAATTTAATTACGCTATTCAAGAAAGAGAGTTACAGTTACTTACAATCACAACTATAGTTAGAAAAGAAGGTCTGCCTCTGAAAACAACACGTAGCGGACTAGCATAATCGCTAAGTCATATAAATGCTCTATTTTGGAAAATGTGGAAAACTAGAGGAAACTCCGGCACACAAGATGAAATTCTACATAATTACTGAAGTTACATTAAGTGGGAAAGGTCCGAAACACAAGAATGCATTTAAATAACATAAGGCAATAACATAGCGCTTACCTACCTTTGCCTGCTGAAGACCCATTGCGGGTCGGACGCAACACGTGTCCGCCCGCTGCAGTGATCCAAATTCAAAGATGCGGACAAATTAACTCGCACACACGAGGAGCCACAAACAGGAAATAGAGTGATTACAAATAACCAATAGCAACACTCCAGTTTGCCACATTCATCAATTAGAAATCCTAATATACTGGGCAATAAAAACACTAGAATTTTGGCCAATGATAATTATCTTCTGGAATAATCCTTTCTGCTGACTTTGCATCTTCGCGGATATTACAAAACGTCAGGAAAGGGCCACTTACACGTGGTACACCCTGCCTCACAAGTCATGTATAAAAATCCACATTCCCTTATATCATTTACAGAATAAATCAATTTAAAACAGGAAATTTAAATACCCAGATCTCTTTGAAAATAAATCATCTTCATAGTCCATTTCTTCATAGGCCTAAATATGTAATAATTTTTAAATAAGAAAGCTACATACAATAATTTGCTTTGCATAAATTCTTCAGTTCTTTAAATGTTTTTGTTTACCCAAAATGATGACAAGATAAAATTTACATAACATTACATACATAATAAGGACTTCTGTTGCTTCACTGATTTCTGTTCACCAACGGCCACATCTTCCCCCCCCCTTCAAACTCAAGCATCGCTGGAAACAATTACTTTTTTAACTCTCACTGAGGGGGTTGTGACTACACATCCTATCCGACACTTGACACTAGAACACTTCGTTCACTTCAGGAACGTCCACACAGGTCGAAGAGTCACCAGGCGACCACCGGTATCGCTGACTAATGAAGGCGCAGACCGCGGCCGATGCCCATGACCTCCACACACGTTCAGTCCCACTGAGGTCACCAGCGAAGCTTCCTTTCAGCTCACTCGAGCCGTGAACTGACTTACACCAGCCCACACCATCGTCGGAAATTAGTGGCCAACAGGCACATAACAGCCTCCAAACAGGCACCATCATATGAAGAAGGACCATGGTATCGCAGCTACTGCAACAGAAACCAATCAGCAGCAGAAAACAGAAGAAATCGGAAACAACATCGTCCAACCATCCAGAAGAGCTTTTAAAATTATGAAGGGCTGAAGGGTGGATTTTTTGCTTTTCTTCTCTAATTAACTACATTATGAGCACCAAACCGGTGACTCCACAAAGCTCCTCAGGGAAGTTCCTTATCACAGTAACACAGTGATTCCCAGCCCCCCAGGCAACCGCTATTTAAAATTTCAAAAGGAAAATGAACGTTAAAAGACTAAAAGAAAAGCTGCCGGAGTTCACTCTAGTACCCAAAACTTTTACAAAAATCCCTAACTAAGCACATGAGTAAAATTCTAATCTTACCCCTAAAATGCATTACATTAAATTATACCTAACATGGTTACAGCAACCATGCTTATTACAACTGACATTCTTAAATAACCTATAAAATTGCCAATGTATCTGGCCGGATGTTTACGCGATTTTTTTTAATTTATAACAAAATCCCTTATAACCATTAAATTACCGTATGCATTCTTAAACACCCAACATTAAGAAAAAACCAAACAACTAAAAGGAAAAATTTAGAATGTTGCAAGGGAACTCAAAACAGGGAAATAAGTACTAAATTACATTAGCTTGCAACCACCTTCAATGAATTGAGGTTAGCAAGTCACTTCATTTACCATGTCATGTACTCATACAATTTTTGCATAGATAAACTCACATTACGTATTACGAGTCACACCAATCAAATTAAGGAGCAATTAAGCCAGGAATACCAAATCAAAATCACTTTACCAACAGGAACTCAAAAATGAAGAACGAAAGCGATGCAAGAGTGAGCATGCAGACATCCAACTCACTGATAAGAAATTAAAAAGGCACAAGTACAACCTTCATACCAGAGATTACCAGATAACCGCACGACACACAAGACCACCAAGCTTATCTGTCCTCCGACATACACACAGACAACATCAAACCACCAAAACAAGTGCGATGATCCCTGAATCACCATAACCAACGAATGGTAAAAGGTACGGACGACCTCAATACTGACTCCATCCCACATCACAAGAACACGCTACACATACACACACAAACACATCAAGAAGTACCCAGAATAGAAAAGGACAATACGTGATCTCGAGTACACTTGAACTTATCACACGACAATGAGACTCTTACGGCCAATATCGTACTACCAAGAGAGGAATGGCCTCTCAGCACCTTAAGCCCTAAGTCTAGGTACACACACATGTGCCTTCCCAAGGCACCCAAGTCAAACACACAATTATTTACAAAATGGTAGGACAGATACAGCCTGGCTGCCCAATTTAGAACCTTACTCAGTTTACAGAATCCCATACTACCGCAAATTGAGTAAATTAATTTAGAAGACACGAAACCCATAATGCAAGAAATTTTTGATATCGATAAAATTGAACAAGACAAAACAAACAGAAAATTAATTGACTAGCTTAATAAATAGCGATACCATCAAAATTTCACCAGTGACAAATTTAAAATAACAAAAATGAAAATCTTGATAACCCACAGACGTACTATGAATTTATAGCTTAGCATAAAGACACCGAAATGAACATTTGCAGAAAATCTTCCTAGTAATCATTCTTACAATCACAATGGACATCGTTCTCCATCTAGGCACCTAATATCAAGAAAAAGATTACGAGGAAACCCATACCAGATACACTAGATTTCAAACATGTCACGAGAACAAGTGCAGAGCCTAGCCGTCATCAAATAGAAGACGTAATAACCACTGTAGCTGAAGTAGAATCTAATATAGGGAAATTGCCTTTACAATCGCAAAGTGATACAAGATTCGAAATGTTAGACTGAAGAAGATTTTAGACAAAAAGTGTTAGCTTAAGACATAGTTTTATTGTTGTGTGACTTTTAAAATGTTACAAGATTATCATTAGTTTTATAGGAACAATCTTGAACCAAAAGAATTGTTTTATGATCTTATGCAATCTTAAATTAATGATAGTTTGGCTGATGATGCTCACGAAAAGGAACGAAACATGTACCATATAAGCATCATAATAAATATGTAAATTTGTACTATATTTTTATTGTATTGAAAAGGTGGCAATTGACAATACTAAAGGAATTGTATCACAAGTAGATCTTCAATACGGACAAGGAAAATGAAGTTTATAACCTGCAATGTAATGGCCAACCAGGCTAATAATAAGATTAAAAACAGATTCATTAATCTTAAGGTTAAGATTGGTAAGATCGCTAAAGACAAATATTTTTAAAAAGAATGTTTAAAATTCAAACTAGTACCAAAGTTTTTGAAATCTGTACAAAGACGAAACTTATCTATGCCAAATTTAGTAGACACTCAAAACAAAGTAAATGAAATCTGGCTAAAGAACGAGATAAAAACACATTACAGAAAAAGTCCTTTTTAAACTTACAACTTTATCGTACACATTTAGAAATCTCTGACCTAACCCCGTCTGCCATCTAGTGGGGGCCTAGAGTAAAACGGAACGTCGAAATTGACGAGCAGACAGCCAGATGGCGTCAAATTGAAATGTCTGCACACGGTAGCTGAGGCCATACGATTATTATTATTAGTACAACAATTTACTAATGAGAAACTTTGGTATATTAGAGAAGAAACAAATAACTATAGAAAACAAAATATCACATTTAACAGAGAACAAAACAAAATCCGAAAATCATAATACAAGAATAAAACAATCCAACTCAGACCTTAAAAACATCCCAACCACTGTAAATTTATCAGATGTCACCTTCACGGATAGTGAAACGAGCTTACTAAATAAATGATCAAAATTTAATTGGCCTAACCATCATCAAATAGAAGACGTAATAACCACTGTAGCTGAAGTAGAATCTAATATAGGGAAATTGCCTTTAGAATCGCAAAGTGATACAAGATTCGAAGTTAAAAAGAAACTTCCAACCTTAGTAAAAGAAATAAATAACAACTTAAATCCCGACCTCACTAAACAAATCAAAGAATTAAAAACTAAAATCAACGAAAGCAAACCAAAGCTGATAAAGGAGAAACTACAGTTATTTTAAAGAAGCAAGATTACATTAAGAAAAGAGATTTTTTCTCAAATGGAGCCTATTCGATAATACAGAAAGATCCTACAATGAAAATTCAACGGAACCCAAAGAAATTACTTTAAAATTCGTCTTTTCTCTTTAATGATCTAGAATGTCAGAAGCTGATAAATATGAATCCCAAGATACCGACAGCCAGAGCCATGCCCAAAATCCATAAAGCTAACATACCTATGCGACCTATAATCAACTGCATGAATAGCCCATCATATAAGACATCTAAATTTATACATCATTTTTTTTAAAAAGCACTATAAATTTTACAATAATTCTACAATTAATAATTCAATAGAATTCTGTGATAAACTAAATAAATTCGAACTGCAACCACATCATAAAATGTTTTCATATGATATAACTAACATGTACCCTTGCATACCGATCAACAAATCCATTAATATAATGAAAATAAATTTATTCAATCATAGTAAATTAAGTAAGTGTGAAATAGAAGAATTCATAAATGTATAAAGATTTACTTTAAATAATAATTACTTCACATTTAATCAAAAGATATATCAGCAAATGTGCTTAGGAAGGGGTGATCCTGCATCAGGTATACTAGCTAACATTTATATGGATCATTTAGAACATGTTAACATTTTAAATAACATAGATGGACTAAACCTTTGGCTGAGATACGTGGATGACACGTTTGTTATAATAGACAGTAAACTGAGCAATAGTGATAATATTTTGGATTTCTTAAATAAATTAGACAGTAATATAAAATTCACTATGGAGGATGAAAGGAACAATTCATTAAGTTTCCTAGATATAAATGTAAAGAGAGCAGGAAACAAATTTGACTTCCAGATTTATAGAAAACCGACGTTTACTCCAGTAACGATCAAAAACGACTCACTCCTCCCCAACTCTCACAAACAGGCAGCATTTTTGAGTTTGGTTTACAGAGCCCTAAAAATTCCACTAACAAACAAGAGTTTAAAGAAAGAACTTGATTTTATAAAAGATCTAGCACTCAATAACAGTTACAAAATAGAAATGATTAACAAAATCATTAATAAGGTGAAAATAAAATTGGCCACTAATCTTGTACCAGATAAAAATAAAAAATCCAAATTCGCAACAGTAGTATAATTGGACAGTTCTAGCGCCACCTCCACCTCAGGCTCCCAGATGCCTCCTCCGCCGCCGCCTCCTCCGCCGCCGCCCGCGGGAAATTTGAATTTTGGCGGGAAATTTGAATTTTGGCGCAAGATTTGAATTTGTAAACAAAGCCACGTGCTTTTTGACAGCTGTCCTCGACAACAACGCAACGCTAACCTCACTGCTGCCATCTTGACGGGCCTAAACCTCACTAGTGCCAACTTAACCTAACTAGCATGAGGTAAACAAAGCCACGTCTTTTTTGACAGCCACATGCTTTTTGACAGGCAATAACGCATCGCTAACCTCAGTACTGCCATCTTGACGGGCCTAAACCTCAGTAGTGCCAACTTAACCTCACTAGCATGAGGTAAACAAAGCCACGTGCTTTTTGACAGCCACATGCTTTTTGACAGATTTGTAAACAAAGCCACGTGCTTTTTGACAAACAACAACGCATCGCAAACCTCAGTACTACCATCTTGACGGGCCTAAACCTCAGTAGTGCCAACTTAACCTAACTAGCATGAGGTAAACAAAGCCACGTGTCTTTTGACAGCCACGTGCTTTTTGACAGATTTGTAAACAAAGCCACGTGCTTTTTGACAGACAACAACGCATCGCTAACCTCAGTACTGCCATCTTGACGGGCCTAAACCTCAGTAGTACCAACTTAACCTAACTAGCGCGACATAAACAAAGCCACGTGCTTTTTGACAGCCACGTGCTTTTTTGACAGCTGTCATCCGCCATCTTTGAGCACCGTGCTGCCCTCTTTCGTCACCTGTCATCGGCAGTGCTGCCATCTTGACGGGCCTAAACCTTAGTGCTACCAACTTAACCTCACTAGCTCGAGATAAACAAATCCACGTGCTTTTTGACAGCCACGTGCTTTTTTGATAGCGGTCATCCGCCATCTTTAATCTATAGAGCACAGTGCTGCCATCTTTAGCTACTTACCTTTGAAATGTGGTGGCGGATAATTTGAAAAATGCTTTTCGACAAGCAGCCATCTTTAATCCAGAGAGAACAGTGCTACCCTCTATGTGGTGGCGGCAAATTGAAAAATTCTACGTGCTCTTGTTTGAAAACAAACTCACGTGCTTTTTTGACAGCTGTCATCTGCCATCTTTGAGCACAGTGCTGCCCTCTTTAGTTTGAAATGTGGTAGCGGTAAATTCCACGTGCTCTTGTTTGGAAACAAAGCCATGTGCTTTTTTGACAGCTGTCATCCGCCATCTTTAATCAACAGAGCACCGTGCTGCTATCATGCGGGCAATTTCATCACCTATCACCCGCCATCTTTAATCTACAGAACACCGTGCTGCCCTCTTTATGGCTACTACCTTAAGCATGTAGTAGCGGGCAATTTGAAAAGTTCTGTTAGCTATCATCCACCATCTTTAATCAAGAGAGCACCGTGCTGCCATCTTTAGTTGAAATGTGGTGGCGGCAAATTCCACGTGCTCTTGTTTGGAAACAAAGCCATGTGCTTTTTTGACAGCTGTCATCCGCCATCTTTAATCAACAGAGCACCGTGCTGCTATCATGCGGGCAATTTCATCACCTATCACCCGCCATCTTTAATCTACAGAACACCGTGCTGCCCTCTTTATGGCTACTACCTTAAGCATGTAGTAGCGGGCAATTTGAAAAGTTCTGTTAGCTATCATCCACCATCTTTAATCAAGAGAGAACCGTGCTGCCATCTTTAGCTAGATACCTTTGAAATGTGGAGGCGGCAAATTGAAAAATTCCACGTGCTCTTGTTTGGAAACAAACTCACGTGCTTTTTTGACAGCTACCATCCGCCATCTTTAATCAAGAGAGCATAGTGCTGCCCTCTTTAGTTTGAAATGTGGTGGCGGCAAATTCCACATGCTCTTGTTTGGTAAACATAGCCACGTGCTTTTTTGACAGTTATCATCCGCCATCTTTAATCCAGAGAGCACCGTGCTGCCCTCTTTATCGCAGTAGATGTAAATTCGTCACCTGTCATACGCAGTGCTGCTATCTTTAGCTAGATACCTTTGAAATGTGGTGGTGGATAATTTAAAAAGAAAAATTCTACAGCAGTCCTCTCTCGACGCTAATTGCATAAGATGGCGGCTATACATGACTCCTTAAGGGTGCTTACGCAAGATGGCTGCTATACACAGGTTCTTATGAGACTCCCTTGGGATGCTTGCGCAAGATGGTGGTTATACAAGGCTCCTTATGAGACGCCCTAGTGATGCTTGCGCAAGATGGCGGTTGCTCTTATGAGGCGGCTTAAGGGTCCTTGCACAAGATGACTAGAGACGCCCTAAGGATGCTTGCGCAAAATGGCGGACGCAAGATGGCGGCTATACACGACTCCTTATGAGACGCCTTAAGGGTGCTTGCGCAAGATGGCTGCGGCTCTTAGCTTAGAGGCTAACGTGTCATGCTAGTTCGATTCATTAAATTTGGGGCTTAAATGCAAAATGTTAAATATCTCGAAAACGGTGCATCGTAGAGCAAAACGGACAAAATTTTTCCGCCCAATACCTCGGTTCGCAGTACGAGGAACATGATAGCATAAGTCTAATGATGAGATCGACGGTTCGGTTCCTACTTAGGCCCTATGGCATTCACTCTGTTTTAGCTTGTATTGAAGCAAGTCTTCGTAACATGATCAGGTCTAGCTATGGTAGAGAGTATAACGTGCCGTGCAGGTTCGATTCATTAAATTTAGGGCTTAAATGCAAAATGTTAAATATCTCGAAAACGGATAAAATTTTTCTACCTGATACTTAGGTTTGCAGTATCAGGAGCATAAGAAAACATAGTCTAATGATGAGATCGACGGTTCGATCCCTACTTAGGCCCTTTGGCATTGGCATCTATCTAATTCTACAAGATGGCGGCTATACATAGCTTCTTATGAGACAGCTTAAGAGCGCTTGCACAAGATGGCTGCTGCTCTTATGAGACACCCTAGGGGTGCTTGCGCAAGGTAGCAGTGACAAGACGGTGACTATACACAGCTGCTTATGATACGGCCTACAGGTGCTCACACAAGATGGTGGCTGCTCTGATGAAGAAAGTTAGCTTTGCATCGTGCAGGTATCTTTACAGAGCACTAAACCTCATACCTTTGAAATGTGGTGGCAGGTAATTTGAAAAATTCGACGTGCTTTTTTCATAAGCTATTAAGGCCTCCTCTTATGTCAAGGCATAGCTCTATCGAACGAGTTTAAACCTGCATCGGGATAGCTAGAGTAAGCGCGTGCTGCAGTGATGACGTCATTATGCATGTTTAGACTTGCAAATCACAGAAGAAACGTAACAAGGCTGGAATCGAAAACTGCACTCTATGCTGTTAACTTTATCATGTGATCGAAACATTGATTGAAGTATTTAGAACACGCAATAAGTAGAACCAAACACTGTACTCGATACAACATGTGTTTAGAAAATGTCAGGGGATATCTTTGTTCTAAGAAGATTAGTTTACCGCACATTCCTTGGCTAAAGGGCTAATGGGCTAAAGGGCTAATGGGCTAAAGGGCTAATGGGCTAAAGGGCTAAAGGGCTAATGGGCTAAAGGGCTAAAGGGCTAAAGGGCTAAAGGTGCAACAACCTCATCGATCGCTATCAGCAAGAACGCTTGTACTTTGTTAAGTGTAGAAAATTAATCTTTATTGGTAAATGGTTTTATGTTCTGAACAAGGAATGGAACCTAGGGGTTACGTCTTACCTAATAAAATCCCCGAGGTGCGATGAGTTACGTTTTTCGAACTAGTGTTTGGAACACTGAACTTTTCAAGATGGCAAGAGTGAGGTTAGCAATGTTCTGTTGTTGGATTTTAAATTCCGCGCTACAACATGCATAAGGTGGTAGCCCTTGAGGTTTACCGCCGTAAAGATGGCAAGAGTGAGGTTAGCAATGTTCCGTTGTTGGATTTTAAATTCCGTGCTATAACATGCATAAGGTGGCAGCCTTAAGGTTTACCGCCGTCAAGATGGCAGCAGTGAGGTTAGCGACGCTCTATTGTCCTTCAAAGTGAGGTTAGGGTTCGTCAAGAAGACAGCTGTCAAAAAAGCACGTGGCTATGTTTACCAAACAACAGCACGTGGCTGTGACGTCACGGTCACGTAGTATGCTGCCTCAGCATGCAAAGTTCAATGTCTACACCTACGTAGTTAACACTCTGCTATGTTCACAAGATTTTTATACATCACTATTCTTTATGCTTTAAGTTCATTCACATAGGCTATGCTAAGATAGCAGCACAAACACATGCGAACTTTGTACATTCTAATGGAATAAGTTTAGTACTGTGTGCGTCATGGATACATGATGCGTGCACGCATTTAATCTTGACTATACGTAATGCCGCTGCTTTGTTTACAAGATTTTTTTACATTGCTATTCTTTATGCTTTAAGTTCGTGCACGCACAAGCGATACTCGTACGTTCTAGCAGGAGAAGTTTAGTACGATATTCGATACATACATTATCGATAGGTGATGTGTACACGCTTTAGAACATAGCTCATCTTTATGCTTTAAGTTCATGCACATGGGTTAGGGATACACAAAAGCGATTGCTACATGCTCTAGCGGAAGAAGTCTAGTACGATAGTCGATGCATGTAAAATCGATAGCTTATGCTAAGATAGCAGCGCACTTACGCGATTTTAGCGCAATCTAGTAGGAAAAGTTTAGTATGATAGTCGTTTCGTGCAAAATCATTAGGTAATGTGAAAACGCTTTGAAACAAGGCTATTCTTTGTACTTTAAGTTCATGCGTACAGGTTATGCTAAGATAGCAGCACAATCTAGCGCAAGAAGTTAGTATGAGACATGCAAAATCGATAGTTGATGTGTACACGCTTTAAAACATGGCTATTCTTTTTACTTTAAGGTCATGCGTATAGGTTATGCTAGGATAGCAGCACAATCTAGCGGGAGGAGATTAGTACGAGAGTCAATGCATGCAAAATCCATAGGTAATGTGTACATGCTTTGAAACATGGCTATTCTTTGTACTTTTAAGTTCATGTATATAAGTTATGCTAAGATGCCAGCACAATCTAGCGGAAGAAGTTTAGTACGAGAGTCAATGCATGCAAAATCGATAGGTAATGTGTACACGCTTTGAAACATGGCTATTCTTTGTACCTTAAGGCCATGCGTATAGGTTATGCTAAGATACCAGCACAATCTAGCGGAAGAAGTTTAGTACAATATTTGTTGCATGCAAAATCGATAGGTAATGTGTACATGCTTTGAGACATAGCTATTCTTTGTACTTTAAGTTCATGCGTCTTAGTTATGCTAAGATAGCAGCACAATCTACCTGCAGAAGTTTAGTACGAGAGTCGATACATGCAAATTCGATAGTTGATGTGTACACGCTTTGAAACATGACTAATCATTGTACTTTAAGTTCATTGGTATAGGTTATGCTAAGATACCAGCACAATCTAGCGGAAGAAGTTCAGTACAATATTTGTTGCATGCAAAGTCGATAGGTAATGTGTACACGCTTTGAAACATGGCTATTCTTTGTACCTTAAGGTCATGCGTATAGGTTACGCTAAGATAGCAGCACAATCTAGCGGAAGAAGTTTAGTACGAGAGTCGATGCTTGCAAAATCGATAGGTAATGTGTACACGTTTTGAGACATAGCTATTCTTTGTTCTTTAAGTTCATGCGTCTTAGTTATGCTGAGATAGCAGCACAATCTACCTGCAGAAGTTTAGTACGAGAGTCGATACATGCAAATTCGATAGTTGATGTGTACACGCTTTGAAACATGACTATTCATTGTACTTTAAGTTCATGGGTATAGGTTATGCTAAGATAGCAGCACAATCTAGCGGAAGAAATTTAGTACGATATTTGACGCATGCAAAATCAATAAGTAATGTGTACACGCTTTGAAACATGGCTATTCTTCGTACTTTAAGTTCATGTGTATAAGTTATGCTAAGATAGCAGCACGACCTAGCGGAAGAAGTTTAGTACAATATTTGTTGCATGCAAAATCGATAGGTGATGTGTACACACTTTGAAAAATGGCTATTCTTTGTACTTTAAGGTCATGCGTATTGGTTATGCTAAGATAGCAGCACGATCTAGCGGAAGGAGTTTAGTACGAGAGTCAATGCATGCAAAATCGATAGGTAATGTGTACACGCTTTGAAACATGGCTATTCTTTGTACCTTAAGGTCATGCGTATAGGTTATGCTAAGATACCAGCACAATCTAGCGG
Organism: Anabrus simplex; assembly: GCF_040414725.1. Lineage (NCBI taxonomy): Eukaryota > Metazoa > Arthropoda > Insecta > Orthoptera > Tettigoniidae > Anabrus > Anabrus simplex. Next base: position 2,938,324 of record NC_090271.1, read on the forward strand.
AAGAAGTTCAGTATGAGATTCGATGAATGTAAAATCAATAAGTAATGTGTACACGCTTTGAAACATGGCTATTCTTTGTACTTTAAGTTCATGTGCATAAGTTATGCTAAGATACCAGCACTATCTAGCGGAAGAAGTTCAGTACAATATTTGTTGCATGCAAAGTCGATAGGTAATGTGTACACGCTTTGAAACATGGCTATTCTTTGTACCTTAAGGTCATGCGTATAGGTTACGCTAAGATAGCAGCACAATCTAGCGGAAGAAGTTTAGTACGAGAGTCGATGCTTGCAAAATCGATAGGTAATGTGTACACGTTTTGAGACATAGCTATTCTTTGTTCTTTAAGTTCATGCGTCTTAGTTATGCTGAGATAGCAGCACAATCTACCTGCAGAAGTTTAGTACGAGAGTCGATACATGCAAATTCGATAGTTGATGTGTACACGCTTTGAAACATGACTATTCATTGTACTTTAAGTTCATGGGTATAGGTTATGCTAAGATAGCAGCACAATCTAGCGGAAGAAATTTAGTACGATATTTGACGCATGCAAAATCAATAAGTAATGTGTACACGCTTTGAAACATGGCTATTCTTCGTACTTTAAGTTCATGTGTATAAGTTATGCTAAGATAGCAGCACAACCCAGCGGAAGAAGTTTAGTACGATATTTGTTGCATGCAAAGTCGATAGGTAATGTGTACACGCTTTGAAACATGGCTATTCTTTGTACCTTAAGGTCACGCGTATAGGTTATGCTAAGATAGCAGCACAATCTAGCGGAAGAAGTTTAGTACGAGAGTCGATGCTTGCAAAATCGATAGGTAATGTGTACACGTTTTGAGACATAGCTATTCTTTGTTCTTTAAGTTCATGCGTCTTAGTTATGCTGAGATAGCAGCACAATCTACCTGCAGAAGTTTAGTACGAGAGTCGATACATGCAAATTCGATAGTTGATGTGTACACGCTTTGAAACATGACTATTCATTGTACTTTAAGTTCATGGGTATAGGTTATGCTAAGATAGCAGCACAATCTAGCGGAAGAAATTTAGTACGATATTTGACGCATGCAAAATCAATAAGTAATGTGTACACGCTTTGAAACATGGCTATTCTTCGTACTTTAAGTTCATGTGTATAAGTTATGCTAAGATAGCAGCACGACCTAGCGGAAGAAGTTTAGTACAATATTTGTTGCATGCAAAATCGATAGGTGATGTGTACACACTTTGAAAAATGGCTATTCTTTGTACTTTAAGGTCATGCGTATTGGTTATGCTAAGATAGCAGCACGATCTAGCGGAAGGAGTTTAGTACGAGAGTCAATGCATGCAAAATCGATAGGTAATGTGTACACGCTTTGAAACATGGCTATTCTTTGTACCTTAAGGTCATGCGTATAGGTTATGCTAAGATACCAGCACAATCTAGCGGAAGAAGTTCAGTATGAGATTCGATGAATGTAAAATCAATAAGTAATGTGTACACGCTTTGAAACATGGCTATTCTTTGTACTTTAAGTTCATGTGCATAAGTTATGCTAAGATACCAGCACAATCTAGCGGAAGAAGTTCAGTACAATATTTGTTGCATGCAAAGTCGATAGGTAATGTGTACACGCTTTGAAACATGGCTATTCTTTGTACCTTAAGGTCATGCGTATAGGTTACGCTAAGATAGCAGCACAATCTAGCGGAAGAAGTTTAGTACGAGAGTCGATGCTTGCAAAATCGATAGGTAATGTGTACACGTTTTGAGACATAGCTATTCTTTGTTCTTTAAGTTCATGCGTCTTAGTTATGCTGAGATAGCAGCACAATCTACCTGCAGAAGTTTAGTACGAGAGTCGATACATGCAAATTCGATAGTTGATGTGTACACGCTTTGAAACATGACTATTCATTGTACTTTAAGTTCATGGGTATAGGTTATGCTAAGATAGCAGCACAATCTAGCGGAAGAAATTTAGTACGATATTTGACGCATGCAAAATCAATAAGTAATGTGTACACGCTTTGAAACATGGCTATTCTTCGTACTTTAAGTTCATGTGTATAAGTTATGCTAAGATAGCAGCACAACCCAGCGGAAGAAGTTTAGTACGATATTTGTTGCATGCAAAGTCGATAGGTAATGTGTACACGCTTTGAAACATGGCTATTCTTTGTACCTTAAGGTCACGCGTATAGGTTATGCTAAGATAGCAGCACAATTTAGCGGAAGAAGTTTAGTACGAGAGTCGATGCATGCAAATTCGATAGGTGATGTGTACACGCTTTGAAACATGGCTATTCATTGTACTTTAATTTTATGGGTATAGGTTATAATAAGATAGCAGCACGGTCTAGCGGATGAAGTTTAGTACGATGGTCGATGCATGTAAAATCGATAGGTGATGTGTACACGCTTTGAAACATGGCAATTCATACTGCTGCTCTGTTCCCAAGACTTTTAAGAATAGCTAATCCTAATACCGCTCTTAACGACGTCGAGCTAAGGATTGATTACGTGACCGTGACGTCACAGCCACGTGCTCTTGTTTGGTAAATATAGCCACGTGCTTTTTTGACAGCTGTCTTCTTGACGAACCCTAACCTCACTTTGAAGGACAATAGAGCGTCGCTAATCTCACTGCTGCCATCTTGACGGCGGTAAACCTTAAGGCTGCCACCTTATGCATGTTATAGCACGGAATTTAAAATCCAACAACGGAACATTGCTAACCTCACTCTTGCCATCTTTACGGCGGTAAACCTCAAGGGCTACCACCTTATGCATGTTGTAGCGCGGAATTTAAAATCCAACAACAGAACATTGCTAACCTCACTCTTGCCATCTTGAAAAGTTCAGTGTTCCAAACACTAGTTCGAAAAACGTAACTCATCGCACATCGGGGATTTTATTAGGTAAGACGTAACCCCTAGGTTCCATTCCTTGTTCAGAACATAAAACCATTTACCAATAAAGATTAATTTTCTACACTTAACAAAGTACAAGCGTTCTTGCTGATAGCGATCGATGAGGTTGTTGCACCTTTAGCCCTTTAGCCCTTTAGCCCATTAGCCCTTTAGCCCTTTAGCCCATTAGCCCTTTAGCCCATTAGCCCTTTAGCCAAGGAATGTACGGTAAACTAATCTTCTTAGAACAAAGATATCCCCTGACATTTTCTAAACACATGTTGTATCGAGTACAGTGTTTGGTTCTACTTATTGCGTGTTCTAAATACTTCAATCAATGTTTCGTTCACATGATAAAGTTAACAGCATAGAGTGCAGTTTTCGATTCCAGTCTTGTTACGTTTCTTCTGTGATTTGCAAGTCTAAACATGCATAATGACGTCATTACTGCAGCACGCGCTTACTCTAGCTATCCCGATGCAGGTTTAAACTCGTTCGATAGAGCTATGCCTTGACATAAGAGGAGGCCTTAATAGCTTATGAAAAAAGCACGTCGAATTTTTCAAATTACCTGCCACCACATTTCAAAGGTATGAGGTTTAGTGCTCTGTAAAGATACCTGCACGATGCAAAGCTAACTTTCTTCATCAGAGCAGCCACCATCTTGTGTGAGCACCTGTAGGCCGTATCATAAGCAGCTGTGTAGTCACCGTCTTGTCACTGCTACCTTGCGCAAGCACCCCTAGGGCGTCTCATAAGAGCAGCAGCCATCTTGTGCAAGCGCTCTTAAGCTGTCTCATAAGAAGCTATGTATAGCCGCCATCTTGTAGAATTAGATAGCTGCCAATGCCAAAGGGCCTAAGTAGGGATCGAACCGTCGATCTCATCATTAGACTATGTTTTCTTATGCTCCTGATACTGCAAACCTAAGTATCAGGTAGAAAAATTTTATCCGTTTTCGAGATATTTAACATTTTGCATTTAAGCCCTAAATTTAATGAATCGAACCTGCACGGCACGTTATACTCTCTACCATAGCTAGACCTGATCATGTTACGAAGACTTGCTTCAATACAAGCTAAAACAGAGTGAATGCCATAGGGCCTAAGTAGGAACCGAACCGTCGATCTCATCATTAGACTTATGCTATCATGTTCCTCGTACTGCGAACCGAGGTATTGGGCGGAAAAATTTTGTCCGTTTTGCTCTACGATGCACCGTTTTCGAGATATTTAACATTTTGCATTTAAGCCCCAAATTTAATGAATCGAACTAGCATGACACGTTAGCCTCTAAGCTAAGAGCCGCAGCCATCTTGCGCAAGCACCCTTAAGGCGTCTCATAAGGAGTCGTGTATAGCCGCCATCTTGCGTCCGCCATTTTGCGCAAGCATCCTTAGGGCGTCTCTAGTCATCTTGTGCAAGGACCCTTAAGCCGCCTCATAAGAGCAACCGCCATCTTGCGCAAGCATCACTAGGGCGTCTCATAAGGAGCCTTGTATAACCACCATCTTGCGCAAGCATCCCAAGGGCGTCTCATAGGAACCTGTGTATAGCAGCCATCTTGCGTAAGCACCCTTAAGGAGTCATGTATAGCCGCCATCTTATGCAATTAGCGTCGAGAGAGGACTGCTGTAGAATTTTTCTTTTTAAATTATCCACCACCACATTTCAAAGGTATCTAGCTAAAGATAGCAGCACTGCGTATGACAGGTGACGAATTTACATCTACTGCGATAAAGAGGGCAGCACGGTGCTCTCTGGATTAAAGATGGCGGATGATAACTGTCAAAAAAGCACGTGGCTATTTTACCAAACAAGAGCATGTGGAATTTGCCGCCACCACATTTCAAACTAAAGAGGGCAGCACTATGCTCTGTTGATTAAAGATGGCGGATGGTAGCTGTCAAAAAAGCACGTGAGTTTGTTTCCAAACAAGAGCACGTGGAATTTTTCAATTTGCCGCCTCCACATTTCAAAGGTATCTAGCTAAAGATGGCAGCACGGTTCTCTCTTGATTAAAGATGGTGGATGTTAGCTAACAGAATTTTTCAAATTGCCCGCTACTACATGCTTAAGGTAGTAGCCATAAAGAGGGCAGCACGGTGTTCTGTAGATTAAAGATGGCGGGTGATAGGTGATGAAATTGCCCGCATGATAGCAGCACGGTGCTCTGTTGATTAAAGATGGCGGATGACAGCTGTCAAAAAAGCACATGGCTTTGTTTCCAAACAAGAGCACGTGGAATTTACCGCTACCACATTTCAAACTAAAGAGGGCAGCACTGTGCTCAAAGATGGCAGATGACAGCTGTCAAAAAAGCACGTGAGTTTGTTTTCAAACAAGAGCACGTAGAATTTTTCAATTTGCCGCCACCACATAGAGGGTAGCACTGTTCTCTCTGGATTAAAGATGGCTGCTTGTCGAAAAGCATTTTTCAAATTATCCGCCACCACATTTCAAAGGTAAGTAGCTAAAGAGGGCAGCACTGTGCTCTATAGATTAAAGATGGCGGATGACAGCTATCAAAAAAGCACGTGGCTGTCAAAAAGCACGTGGATTTGTTTATCTCGAGCTAGTGAGGTTAAGTTGGTAGCACTAAGGTTTAGGCCCGTCAAGATGGCAGCACTGCGGTTAGCGATGCGTTGTTGTCTGTCAAAAAGCACGTGGCTTTGTTTACAAATCTGTCAAAAAGCACGTGGCTGTCAAAAACACGTGGATTTGTTTACCTCATGCTAGTTAGGTTATGTTGGCACTACTGAGGTTTAGGCCCGTCAAGATGGTAGTACTGAGGTTTGCGATGCGTTGTTGTCTGTCAAAAAGCACGTGGCTTTGTTTACAAATCTGTCAAAAAGCATGTGGCTGTCAAAAAGCACGTGGCTTTGTTTACCTCATGCTAGTGAGGTTAAGTTGGCACTACTGAGGTTTAGGCCCGTCAAGATGGCAGTACTGAGGTTAGCGATGCGTTATTGTCTGTCAAAAAGCACGTGGCTGTCAAAAAACACGTGGCTTTGTTTACCTCATGCTAGTTAGGTTAAGTTGGCACTAGTGAGGTTTAGGCCCGTCAAGATGGCAGCAGTGAGGTTAGCGTTGCGTTGTTGTCGATGACAGCTGTCAAAAAGCACGTGGCTTTGTTTACAAATTCAAATCTCGCGCCAAAATTCAAATTTCCCGCCAAAATTCAAATTTCTCGCGGGCGGCGGCGGCGGAGGCGGCGGAGGAGGTGGAGGAGGCATCTGGGAGCCTGAGGTGGAGGTGGCGCTAGAACTGTCCAATTATACTACTCGCAACTTTCACATTTACTAACCCAGCTATATACCAAATCACTAATACCATCAAAAAACAATATATTAACATTGCCTTCAAGACCCAAAACACAATTCACTTCATTTCATTTATTTATTTCAATTAATTCCAACGAGCCTGCAGGCTCATACATAGGAATTGTACAGGACATTACATACTGGCGGGCACTTACACATCAAAATATAGTTTGTGTATATAAGATAATTAGTAAATGGTTGAACATGTAAACACATACAATTTATAAAATATGTACATCATCAATATGAGGATTACAGAGAATTATTTCTGACTGTATTTACATTTACGTAACATGAAAGTTGCAAAGGTACACGAATGGATTATGGAGTATTTTCATTTACATCAGAGTTGCTGAAGTACAAGAATAGATTTCAGATTATTTATAATTACATAACACAGAAGATGCAGACGTACAGGAATTGATTACAGAGTATTTACAGTATATATACATAACACAGAGTTGCAGAGGTACAAGAACAGATTACAGAGTACTTACATTTACATAACATAAAAGTTGTAGGGGTACAAGAATAGTTCCAGACAGTTAGCAAGATTGTTTGGGAGAATACCTTAAATGACAACTGATATTTTGATTTAAACAGCACTGTACCTTTCCCAAAAATAATGCTTGACTCTTTGTTTGAATTTTGCCAAAGTTGGTGCTGTTTTTATCTCCAGAGGGATGTTATTAAATAACTGGATCGCAGAGAACTTCAAGCTGTTTATACCATATTTATAAGAGCAAACATTGTATAAGGCAAAGTCATTTGCATGCCTAGTACTATATGGATGGTTGTCAGAATTCAGAGTATATGTAGTGTTGTGTTGTATAAATTTATGTTTTATTTCATACATGAGTACAGCTGTATTGAATTCTGCACTCATGCTTAGGGGTGGTATGTTAGCACTTAGGTATAGATATGTTATTGGTGTTAAGAAGGGACGATTAAGTATATTTCTAACAGCTCTATTTTGTACTACCATTAGCTCATTCAAGTCGGACTTCTTACAGCGCATCCAGATTACATTCAAATATTGTAGGTGACTATGAATTAAAGAGTAGTAGATGTGTTTTAGAAGATGTTGTGGGATAAGATAACTAAGTTTCTTTAAAATTCCTGCAACAGGTGTGATCTTTTTAGTAATGTATTCAACATGGTCTGTCCAGTTCAAGTTCCTATCAATCACCAACCCAATATATTTGACAGTTCTAACTAGTTTTATTTCAGTATTCTGCATATATATTTTACTGTGTGGGATTTCATTCTGACCTTGTTTTGTCATTATCATATAATTAGTCTTTTGCAAATTAATAGTTAATTTATTTGCCTGAAACCAAAAGCACAGAGTACTGAGGTCTTCCTGCATATCCTTAACAATGGAGTCTATATTACTACCAGTATAGAACAAGTTTGTGTCGTCGGCATACAGTGTGATACGTCCTTTCAAGCGGCAAGTTGCAATATCATTGATGTAGACTAGGAAGAGAATCGGCCCTAATACTGACCCCTGTGGAAAGCCATGGGTTACCCTAATTGCTGAGCTCCTACAGTTATTCAGCACTACATACTGTTTTCTATCGGACAGATAATTATCAAACCACTTCAATGCAACACCACGAACTCCTGCTCTCTCTAATTTAGCTAACAGTCTTTCATGGTCCACTGTATCAAAGGCCTTCTTTAGATCTATAAACAACCCACCAGCCAAACTATTAAAATCTATTGACTCTTGCAGCATATTTATGAGATCTACGGTTGCTATTTCAGTGTTAGAGTTCTCACGAAAGCCATATTGTGCATTGTAAAAGAACTTATTTTTGTTTAAAAAAGTGAGAAGTCACTTTTTAACAATAGTTTCTAATATTTTGGAGATTATGGAAAGAATACAGATAGGTCTATAGTTACTAGGATTCCTCCCGTCCCCACCCTTGAAGACAGGAACTACTTTAGCTACTTTTAGCCTACTAGGTAATGTACCAGATGCCAAGGATTCGTTAATGATATCTGTTAGCATCCCACTTAAAGAATCCTGGAATTCTTTTAGAAAGTTGGCAGTTATACCATCCTGCCCACAGCTACTCTTGTTTTTTAGATTTGATATTATAGATCTTACTTCTGTTTCATCAGTTGGATATGGGTAAAATGAGTTCAAGTAACTAGGACCCGCAAGTGTTTCAGTGCTCTGGGGAGGGATTGCTGAAGCCAGGGTTTTAGCAATATTTGTAAAATATAAATTTAATGATTCACATATTTCCTGACTGTCTGTAATTATCTCGTTATCTATTTCTAGAGATGTGCAATTATCGCCTTTTGTTGTTTTTCTGTTATGTATGATTTCATTTATTATTTCCCACGTTTCCTTTGGGTTCTTGTTATGAATTCTAAATTTTTCAGAGTAATAATTGTTTTTTAAGCTCCTTTTTAGATTTGTCACATTGTTTCTACACCGGCGATATTCCTGATTGAGATTGATGTTATTCTTTAGGGTGGGATTTTTAAGTTTTGCATGTAAAATATCACGTCGCTTAATAAGTCTGAGAAGTTCAGGAGATATCCATGGCAAGCTACCAGTTCTTTGTGTTCGATGACTTTGTGCTTTCTATTTTTGTGTACCAAGCGGTAGCTGGTCAAGAAAGGAATTATACATTATATCAATTCTACTAGTAGTGTTGTTTATGACTTTTGTGTTATGTTCAGTGATATTACTACTTTCAGGTCTATCATTATTTTGGTCTACATTAGTTGCTCTCAGCCTTTTCAGTTCAAGCGATTGTGATGGAGATTTAGAATTTGGCAAAAGAATATCAAATATTAATATATTATGGTCACTTATATAGCTACCAACACGAACCGAAACGTTTTCTTCAACCACAATAAAGTTAATATAAATAGTAATCAATATCAAGGATTTGGAATATATAGGCTCACGTGCGCAGAGTGCAATTTTCATATGTTGGCCAGACTGGCCGAAGCTTTATAATAAGATATCTCGAGCATGTAAAATGCAGCCAAACACCGGAAATATTCTGCAGTGAGTACACACATGCAACAAACTGGACACAGTTTTACAACTATTGAAAGGGATTTAAAAATCTTAAGAAGAGTAGAAAAAGGAAAAGAAATGACGGAATTGGAAAACATATACATTCATTTATATCAACAATACAATAAAAATAAAAACCTAAATGACGAAATAAAAATAACGAATTCCATCTTATTACAATTACCGGAACTAATACAAATACTCAAATCAGACATAAATAAATTCTATAAACATTTTAATCCGATAAAAGTTAATGGCTTATTGACACAAACAAACACAACTCCTCCCCTCACTTCTCCTAGACTATCCCCTCCACAGTCTACTGCAGCTATCAATACGCCGCCCAATTTAACTTCCCCTTCCGCCTCCCCACCAAAACATAAAACTCATCCACACTCACTCATACAACACAAGAAATGCAAACAGGACAACAAGTAGTTCTCAAGAGGCTAGGAGTAACACCAAACAATTATGCAGTAGAAAGGAAAGTAAGTGACAATTCTTCCAATAAGATGTTATACAGAAATACAATCAAAACCATAAACATATAATTTTTATCTTTCATTACAGATATACCAAAGAGCCATTATGGAACGTTCGAGAACATTTTAAATCCAATATCACATCAGAAAGTGTTTCATCAACAAGTTTGTTCACGAACAATTTTACCCTATTGATAATATAAATTAATACCAATACATTTTATAAATGTTACTCCAGCAACGAGAACAAGTCTGTCGACCATAATGACAATTATCAACTGCAGAAAATATTCAATACAGTTATGAAGTTTTAATGACAATTATACAAGTTAAGCAACAGGAATCAACTCAACTAGCCAGATTTCAAAAGTTTTTAATTTTATTTTTATTTTTAAACAATTTTAAAAGATGTTCACCAGATGAGTTTCGGCAATAAAATGTTAGACTGAAGAAGATTTTAGACAAAAAGTGGTAGCTTAAGACATAGTTTTATTGTTGTGTGACTTTTAAAATGTTATAAGATTTTCATTTAGTTTTATAGGAACAATCTTGAACCAAAAGAATTGTTTTATGATCTTATACAATCTTAGATTAATGATAGTTTGGCTGATGATGCTCACGAAAAGGAGCGAAACATGTACCATATAAACATCATAATAAATATGTAAATTTGTACTATATTTTTATTGTATTGAAAAGGTGGCAATTGACAAAACTAAAGGAATTGTATCACAACAAGTGCAGATCCGTAACCCGTCAAATTTGCCCAAAATGAGCCTCAGCGAACCGCTGGTGAAGACGTTCCACCCTACAAGACTGTCACTATCAACGTAGACCCTCCTACCAAGTATAGGAACACATACGTGACAAGGGAACAGACACACAATGGAAAAGCACAAGACAAACTAGGAAACTTTCGAATTTAGCAGCTGGTCTGGAAACTGTCCCCAAAATAGTCCCATACCTACTCAGAAACGAACCCAGATCCAGCAAAAGACCAAAAACAACACAATATGACCGAAAATTTAAGTACATACCGAGCTAAAACACGATATCGAAATAATTTCAAAAGATCACACACGTGGAATAGTACCAAACATAACACACCAGGCGACAAGAAATATAATTTAGAAAATAATATGCCAAAACACGAGATTTACAAACAGAAAAACACTCGAAGAAATAGCCAAAAATTTACAAACATAACCTCAGAATTGTGGACGAAAGTTTACCAAAAGGGAAATTACAGAAAAAGTAAGGAAACACCGTGCTAAGATTGAACCAGAACACAATGTTCACTCTGACAATTCACACTACAATTTACCTAGTCTGGAAGGAAAACAAGCGGAACGCACGACACGCGAGGATGTAGGGTGTGTACACATTACAGTGGGTCAAACGCTCAGCTGCTTTCACACACTTCAGCTGTTCAAGAGATAAACATGAATTCAGACACAGAAGTACAGTACTTAGTACAAATTAATGGCAAAGCCTAAAGTGACAAGTAATCCCACAGATGTTAAGCTCAAATCACACGCACTGAAGAAGACTTGAAATAATTAACGAACCCCAAAAAACTTGTTAAAAATAGTGACGCACCATTTCCTCTAACTGTTAATTACAAGGTGAAACACAACAACACAAACTGCACAATGCCGCACAAAAACACGTGGTTAGATGAACTCGCACAAGAATCATGAAAACAGAAATAACGAGGGATTAAGAACACACGTAACACAACCTATATTCAAACTTAGATTTAAAATTACTTTTAGAAAAGTTACTCGAGAATGACCATTGTAAGCCTTTCATCCTTCCATAACACACGGTCTTGCTACCAATGTAACGGTGGTTTCGGATAATTACGCATACCCAGAATAATAATGTTGACATAAATATAATAATAATATTGAAAATAATAAATTTGACATAACATGTGAATCAAGGAATAATAAAATAATATAGACAATAATATGAATAAGGAAATTAGCTAAATGACGCAGTGGTCGTGAATTCACATCAGAACATGGAAACGTGACGAGTATCTTTCGATATGCCAAATTAAATCATCTACAAGGGAACACTTACAGGCCTAAAAGTGACAACTAAGGGAGGAGAGTGGAAGGTGTTGGAAGCCCTATGAGGTCCATGGGAATGTATGACGTTATGGGGGAGAAAAGACTTACGATAATATACCCAACAGACAAATAATTGTTGAGAAAGTGAACATACAATATTATAAATAAGCACATAAATGAACTGCGGATTAACGGATACTTGAGATACAAAACAAAAGATGTGTAAGGGAAACAATTAAGCTGTTCGGTCACAAACAAACTTTGACATAGAGGTTCACATTAAAGTTAAATTTACGGAATGAAAGGAGGCAACCTCAAAAGAACCAAAAATTTAATTACGCTATTCAAGAAAGAGAGTTACAGTTACTTACAATCACAACTATAGTTAGAAAAGAAGGTCTGCCTCTGAAAACAACACGTAGCGGACTAGCATAATCGCTAAGTCATATAAATGCTCTATTTTGGAAAATGTGGAAAACTAGAGGAAACTCCGGCACACAAGATGAAATTCTACATAATTACTGAAGTTATATTAAGTGGGAAAGGTCCGAAACACAAGAATGCATTTAAATAACATAAGGCAATAACATAGCGCTTACCTACCTTTGCCGGCTGAAGACCCATTGCGGGTCGGACGCAAAACGTGTCCGCCCGCTGCAGTGATCCAAATTCAAAGATGCAGACAAATTAACTCGCACACACGCGGAGCCACAAACAGGAAATAGAGTGATTACAAATAACCAATAGCAACACTCCAGTTTGCCACATTCACCAATTAGAAATCCTAATATACTGGGCAATAAAAACACTAGAATTTTGGCCAATGATAATTATCTTCTGGAATAATCCTTTCTGCTGACTTTGCATCTTCGCGGATATTACAAAACATCAGGAAAGGGCCACTTACACGTGGCACACCCTGCCTCACAAGTCATGTATAAAAATCCACATTCCCTTATATCATTTACAGAATAAATCAATTTAAAACAGGAAATTTAAATACCCAGATCTCTTTGAAAATAAATCATCTTCATAGTCCATTTCTTCATAGGCCTAAATATGTAATAATGTTTAAATAAGAAAGCTACATAAAATAATTTGCTTTGCATAAATTCTTCAGTTCTTTAAATGTTTTTGTTTATCCAAAATTATGACAAGATAAGATTTATATAACATTACATACATAATAAGGACTTCTGTTGCTTCACTGATTTCTGTTCACCAACGGCCACAACATAGAAGAAGAACCTTTGGCTGAGATACGTGGATGACACGTTTGTTATAATAGACAGTAAACTGAATAATAGCGATAATATTTTGGATTTTTTAATAAATTAGAGTGTAACATAAAATTCACTAAAGAAAACGAAAGTAACAATTTGCTAAGTTTTCTAGATATAAATGTAAAGAGAGCAGGAAATAAATTCGATTTCCAGATTTATAGAAAACCGACGTTTACTCCACTTCAATTCTCACAAACAGGCGGCAGTTTTGAGTTTGGTTTATAGAGTCCTAAAAATTCCACTAACACGCTTAATTGTGCTTATTTATAGGCTGATTCATGTATTGTGTGGCGTATTGAGGTGTATAGTGCCCCAGTTGATGTTATCTATCATACCTGTGCTCCCATTATAGAAAATTTTCACTAAATAAGTGAGTTGATTTTTTTGCCAAGACGAAAGCCATTTTGATTTTTATTGTTCAGCGTTGATTTATATGCCCAGTAGCTTTAGGTTTATACAGAGAAGCTAAAGATAAACCAACGCCATCTCGGCGGTAATTCCAACAAATTACTAAGGTAGACGCTTGTTGTCATATAAGTGTCCATTCAACGTCTGAAATAGGCTATGTTCTCAATATGTTTGTTTCTCTCTTGTTGCCATCTTTTAACTCTCTTTAATTATCCTACTATGATACCTTCAATTCATGGCTTGCATTTACATGACAAAATATTTTACACATCCCTACTTTCTGATATATTCTAGTTTCATAGTAATAGTGTCTATAGGCCTAATAAATTATCATCATTGACAAATATAATCTGCAACTACATTATTGACGTTATACATCCTGTACTATGGCTACAAATTACACCAATATGAGTACATATAAGTAAATCACACCCAGAGCAATACACAGCCTGCTTGTTGAATCCATCTATGACCACACCTAGCCAGTCTAAGATTCCACCTTCAGATCCTATTCCTATTTCTAGTAAAAATGGTCAGTCAACGAAGTTGGAAATGACCTCTGATCAAAGACAGCAAAAAGATAAACCTTACCACGACGAACTGAATAAATGGCTAGGTATTTTTCAGCATGAATTGACTGATGCTGAATTCAATGAACAAGTTACTAATTTTGTAAACTTCCTTCCCACAGCTACAGATCTACTGCCTGCTCCAGAGTCGAGTTACTAGATATATTGAAGCTCGTAAACGTGGTACTTACAAAAATAACAACCGACAATATAAAACCTACAGTAACCCACAGAGATCCTCTAGGAATGATCGTGAATGTCAGAAAGCTAAATTCGAGTATGAACTGACTCAATATGAATATTTTTACCAAAGGAGGAAAGCAATTAGAAAAATTTTAAGTGGCAAAAGAACTAATAATTTGAAACTAGAGAAAGATGTTGTTGAAGGATATTTTAGGAACAGATTTGAAACTCCTAATGATAGCATGAGAGACTCGTATATTGATTATACGAATGATACCTTAGATGATGCAATTTCAATATCTCAAGAGTTAGTTTTCTCTATTATCAAGAGCATAGCAATTGACACTAGCCCAGGTCCGGATAAGGTTTTATTGAAATCTGTTTATGATCCACTTGCTGCTAATATTTTAGCCCATATCATCAGAAGAATATTTGAAAGTGGGTTCATTCCTGAGAAGGCAGCGAGAACTGTTATTATACATAAAAGCGGTGAAGAGAATGATCTGTCCAAATGGAGATCGATTAGTATTTGCTCCATTATTCGGCGCATATTAAGTCAGATCCTTGATAAAATTGTAGGGGAATACATCCCCTTGAACCAGTTCCAAAGAGATTTTGTCATGACCCCTGGCTCTTTCATTAACGTGAATACTGTTGATGGCATTTTACGAACAGCTGTAATGAAAAAGATTTCGGGCTGCGTAGTATTCCTCGACGTCAGTAAAGCGTTCGATAGTATTGGACACAATCATTTAAAGGCGACAATAGAGAACTCTATACTACCCAGATCCGTTAAGAAGTTACTAGTCAACCTTCTCACAGAAAACACAACACAAGTTCAAACTGCTCGTGGTCATACAGATAATATAAACATCAAATGTGGAGTGATGCAAGGATATCCCATTTCACCTTTCTTATTTAACTGGGGTATAAACCACATCCTTGATGAACTCACAGACATCAAAGTATCAGAAATGTGTGGTTTTCAATTGAGTCCTAACACTGTACCTTTAACATCCCTATGCTTTGCCGACTATCTGGTGATCATAGCTAAAGACCAAGCAGCAGCTTCAATACTAGTCACTTCTGTCATAAATCTGCTTCAAGAAATAAGTTTGCATATAAATGCAGACAAATCAAATGCCATTATTATAGAAAAATGGTAAACTTCATTCTGATGATATCGTGACGGTCTCTGGAAACATTAGAAATATAAATGATAGTGAAGAAATAAAATATTTAAGGGCAACTTTCAGACAGACTTTAGTCTTCAATGAACATCAGGTACTTGAAAAATTGAAAGCTAACTTAGATCAGATTACCAGGACTAACTTACTCCAACCGCATCAAAAACTGACTGTAATAAATCAGTTTGACCCTACACTGATATACCCCTTACAGACTGTTTCGGTTGAGAAAATTCCCAAATCAAGTCTGTTAAAAGCCGACAACATGATCAGAAGCGCACTTAAAGAAATTCTACAACTTCCGAGTGACACACCGACAAGTATGATCTATGATATAGATGTTGATTCCCATAGGGAATCTGAAATATTTGTTCCGAATGAGTAAATTTATAATACCGATATAAATGGTCTGTTATTGGACATTATAAATTTTCCAGCTAACTCATTCCTGTTTGCCAGCGTCGGTGTGCTAGGTATCAACTGATGAGCTCAGCCTAGCACACGGGGGCGAAACGCTAGCAAACAGGAATGAGTTAGCTGGAAAATTTATAATGTCCAATAACATACCATTTATATTGGTATTATTAAGTATGATCTATTCGAGCCACAAATATAAAGGGTTAGCACTAATGCGCGCTACTTGGGAAGCGTACCTTCAACAGCTGAACATCAATCTTAAGCTAGAAGCTGTGAATGATTCGCACGTAAATGCTGTTCGAAATTTCACAGCAATAAAAACTCGCTGCATATCTGAACTTCAACTCGATGAAGAGACATCATCGAAATCTGTTAGACAACTGCGCGATATACTTAGAACTCGCGAATTTGAAGCTTGGTGTGCATATCCACAGAAAGGAAGAATTGTTGAGTTATTTGCTCAAGTTCCTGCTGCTAATTCTTGGGTTACCAGAAGGGATGGTTTAACTTGTTCGGAATGGAGGGAGATGTTGAAGATGACCGCGATGGTTGCACCAGTACGTACTCTGCCGGGACGTTCTACCAGCACAGGCCACTGCAGACACTGCTGTGAGTATGAAACCTTACCACATGTGCTGGGGAGTTGCCCTCAAGGAGAACTGCTTAGGATCAAACGCCAAAACATCATCAGAAACCTGATTGCTAATGCTCTTCGTCTCAAAAATCTAGAAGTGTACGAAGAAGTCCACTGCATCGCCGAAGGAGGCAGCACTCGCAGGATTGATATTATAGCGATTGACAGACGGAGGAACGAAGCAGAAATTATTGATCCTACGGTACGCTTTGAATCTTCAGCCTTTCAGCCGACTGACGTAGACAATGAGAAAAAGGGTATCTATAATCCAAACATCCCTTTCTTTCTTGAGTCGTATAACCTTAAAAAAATTTCGGTGACTGGACTTTTCTCTGGCGTGAGGGGAACAATTCCCAAATCTTTCATCACATGGCGACAAATATATAAACTAGCGAGAAGTCTACAAGATGAGATAGTCGTCTCACTCATCAAATACTCCGTTTCGATTCTTCGTCACCATTTATTTGGAGTTCATGCCATTTAATATGGTTAATTGTACCCTATCATTTTTTAAACATTCATCTTCTTTATCTTCCCTCAAAATTGTTATTGTGTATTATTCTGTGTCTTATGGCAAATCTAGGGCGTCCTGGATCAGACTAAATAAATAAATAAATAAAGGTGAAAATAAAATTATCCACAAATCTCATACCAGATAAAACTAAGAAATCCAATTTTGCAACTTTTACATTGACTAACCCAGCTATATACCAAGTCACTAATACCATCAAAAAACGAGATACTAACATTGCCTTGAAAACCCAAAACGCGAACCGAAATATTTTCTTCAATCACAATAAAGTTAATATAAAAAGTAATCAATATCAAGGATCTGGAATATATAGGCTTGCATGTGCAGAGTGCAATTTTTCCTATGTTGGCCAAACTGGCCGGAACTTTATGATAAGATATATTGAACATGCAAATGCAGCGAAACACAAGAAACATTCTGCAATAGCAGCACACATGCAAGAAACTGGACACAGTTTCACAACTATTGAGAGGGATTTAAGAATTTTAAGAAGAGTAGAAAAAGGAAAAGAAATGACGGAATTGGAAAACATATACATTCATTTAGATCAGCATTACAACAAAAATAAAAACCTAAATGACGAAATTCAAATAAAGAACCCGTCTTAGAACAATTACTGGAATTAATACAAATGTTTAAATCTGATATAAATAAATTCTATAAACATTTTAATCCAACAAAAGTTAATGGCTTATTGACGCAAACAAGCTCAACTCCTCCCCTTACTTCTCCCAGGCAGTCCCCTCCACAATCTACTGCAACTATCAATGCACCGCCTACCTTCACTTCCCCTTCCCACTCCCTGGCAAAACGTAAACTCATCCACACTCACTCATATAATACAAGGAGTGCAAACAGAACAACAAGTAGTTCTCAAGAGGCTAGGAGTAACACTATACACCTACGCAGTAGAAAGAAAAGTGACAATTCTTTCGATAAGAAGTTTATACAGAATTATAATCAAAACCATATTTTTTTCTTTCATCACAGATATACCAACAAGCCCAATTTGGAACATACGAGAACCATTGAAATTCTACCTCACATTAGAAAGTGTTTATTCACCAACAAGTTTGTTCATGAACAATGTTCTTGACAACAGAAAATTAATGCCAATACGTTTTGTACAAATGTTACTCCAGCAACATCGAGAACAAGTTAAATGTTCATAACATAGGCAATTATCAACTGTAGAAAATTGTTAATATAGTTAACGAAGTTCCAACGACAATCATACAAGCCAAGCAACACTGAATCAATACAATTAGCCAGATCTCAAAAGGTTTAAAAAAATAATAATTTTAAAGGATGTTCACCAGATGAGTTTTGTCAATAAAATATTAGACTTAGATAGAATTTAGACAAATATGTTTTAACTTAGAGGCATAATTTTATTGTTAAATGACGTAAAATATTATACGATTTGTCAATCAGGTTTACAAGAATAATTTAATCCAATAGAATAGATTCATGATCTTATATAACCTTTAGTAAATAATCGTCGCTCATCGTCGGCTGTCAAGAGGTGGGGACGTTGGAAGAATTGTGGTGAAATTCACTAACAGGTGGAAGAAAGACGAAATATTGAGTGCAAGAATACAGAAAAGAGTGTTGAACACCCAGGATATTGGACTGAAGTGCCCATCACGCAAAGTATTCATTAATGACCATCCTTCGTCCAGGAATGAGAACATTGCAAGAAGGTGCAGGCTACTGAAGCAGAATGGCAATATATTTGCCACATGGACAAGGGATTGCAAGATCTACGTCCGCGAAGCTAGGGATGGACCAAGCATGCTCATCAGCAACGAAGAAAAGATCGCACACCTCAAGAATAAACTCGGACAGTAAACGCTGCAGGTACTATACTCACACGCATTTATACTGATTTTAAATTGTACAGGACATTTATAGCAGTGAGGAAATAATAAGTTCTGTTGGGATCCAGTGTGATACTATAGAAAACTATAAATTACAAACTAAGAATCAAGCTCTAAATTCTAAATTTAAATGAATCTGTACCAATGCACGAAGTGTTAGGAACAAGTTTGAGGATATTATGCTTATTATTGATGAGGTTACAGAACTTGACATTATAGTTATAACAGAAAATTGGCTATCAGATGAAGAAACATCCTATTATAACATACCTAGCTTTGAATCTTACCATCTAGCTAGAGAGGGTACTGGAGGGGGACTGTCAGTGTATGTATCAAGAAAATGGACAACTAAAGTCATTAAGATCATTAACAGTTATCACAGTATTCTCCAAATAGAAGTATTTAGCAAAAACCGGAGATATAACGTGATTTCATATTACAACCCAAAGGAGAGTAATATTACTAACTTTATGATAGATCTTGAATTTGTTTTGTGCAATACCCGAAAATCAAACTCATTGCTGATAGGAGACGATGACGTAGATTTTCTAAAAGCTAGCAATATTTATAGGAACTATATATCCTTATTGAATTGTTACAATTTTTACCCCTGCAATACAAGGCTTCCAACAAGAATAACACCCACATCCTCAACTTTAATCGATCATGTACACTTAAACTTTGCCACTGCTGATTACTATGTATATAATGTAATAAGTGACCTTAGTGATGATAATATTCTAATTCTAGAAGGAACAACACAAATTAAAGAGAGCTCTCCATTCAGTAGTGACGCAAATATACAAACACAAATGAAAATAAATTACACGAAGCTAAATGTTTTTTCACAAAAAATACATGTTCAAATCTATCTGCTGATGTGAATGAAGCCTACGACCAGCTCTGTGCTTTTATTAGTGAGGGACTTCAAATATTGGGCAAAAACCACCAAGAAAAGATACACATAAGCCATGGGAAACACAAAAATTCCTAGAAGTTGTTAAAAGAAAAAGATCCTATATGCAAAAACTAAAGCTAAAAACCCTTCAACTGAAACAATCGAAGAGTACACAAGATGTTGCAAGGACGTAATTAAAATGAAAAGATTGCTAAAAAGGTCATATTATAATCATGTTATTAGAAAAAGGGATACTAATAAAGAAATGTGGAAGGCAGTAAACCAAATACTTGGGAGAACTAACAGTAAACCAAAAGTTACAGAACTTGTGTATGAAAATGTTCATCACACTTCTAGTCAAGATATTTGTAAAGCTTTTAACACATTTTTCGTTAACGTAGTTGAAAACTTGGTTAAAGATCTTGGTCCATGTAAGCCACCTTTGCTGTCTAATCATACGATCTGCAACTCTGTGTACTTTAGGCCAACAGATGTTAAGGAAGTTACACAAATCATAGAAGAACTAGCCAGCAAGAATAACCAAACAGATGATGGAATAAATAACATATTCCTCAAGAGGTGTGTAAATCATCTGGCCCCCTTGCTCACCGAAATAATTAATTTGTCATTGCAAACAGGAGTAATACCAGATAAATGTAAAATTGCAAGAGTGGTACCAGTTCTTAAGAAAGGAACACAATCTGACCCCAGTAAATACAGGCCACTATGTATAGTATCTTCGCTAGCAAAAGTACTTGAAGTAGTAATAAAAAAACAAGTCTTGAATTTCCTAACAAAAAAGTTTCTTCTTCAAAGTGACATCATGGCGCCCAATACCAGCAATGTTATGTGCAGTTCCTGCAAAGTGTCGCTCAAGGAGAACGAGAATTATGTACAGTGTGACGGAAAGTGTAGTGAAACGTTCCATTTAAACTGTGCACGTGTTCAAATGCTGTTTTTAAGGCAATGCTGTCAAATCCGGGAGAAATTTTATGGCATTGTAAATAATGCAAACATAACCCAACTTCGTGTAAACCGTTTTCAATCTCTTTTCAGGAGAATAAAGTCAAAGCGGACAATACAAGCCTATGTGAAACTGTGAACAACATGCAGCAAAACCTGAAAGATGTCTGCAGCTCACAGGAGTTTCAGTCCAGAAAATTTGATGAACTGCTACAGCAAAACAGTGAACTTAAAAAGTGCATAGACCATTTAACCAACGAAGTGAACAACAGCAAGGCTGGAAATAGTGTTCTCAAAGAACAAAATAATCATTTGAAGGATCAAATCAATGATCTTGAACAGTATTCTAAGAATTATAATTTAGAAATCGCCGGCATACCAGTCTCTAAGGATGAGAATGTGTATGAGATCGTATCTCAAGTTTCAGGTGCAGTTGGAGTGGAAATTCAACCTGAACGGGACATTGAATATTGCCACCGACTCCCAGCGGCTACAGATAAGGACGGAAGGAAGAAGATTCCTCTCATAATTGCAAAATTCTATTCGTGTAAAACGAAAAACATGATCATGGACAAGAAAAGAAAACATGGGAAACTTCTCTGTGCAGATATTAAAGTCAGTGGGGACACAATTGTATATCTAAATGAACACCTAACAAAACATAACCAAAATCTATATCGGCTAGCCAGAACTATGAAACACTCCATGAACTACAAATTAGCTTGGACCAAGAATGGGAAGATCTTCATGAGGAAAAATGACGACAGCCCCATACTGCAGATCAAGACTGCAGCTGACTTACCAGCAGCTCCTACGAAGCTGATAGACTGAGGATTCAAGTTAGGGTATGTATACCTGAGCCAAGTGATTCAGAAATATACTTACATTGAAGTTCTCTCTCGAAGTGTGCACCAAGCAATTACAAATAGTAATACTACACATTAGGCTATGGATATGAAATCAGATCATGAGTTAGGGATTACCTTACAAGATGATAACACCACAGGCATTGTAAACACCCCTCAAGACTTGAACAAATGAATCCAGTATACTGCAGGAATGAGAATTATGCACCTGAATATAAGTGGCATGATAACAAATTTTGATAGCATGCTAGTTATATTAAATCAACTGGACCATAAACCAGACATTATAATATTATCTGAAACCCAACTCATTAGGGATATACCCTTCTCTATTTTAGGATATAATGAGTACTTTATACCCACACAAAATTCTACACATGACAGTCTAAAAATATACACACATGTAACCATACAAAATGTTGCAATATCTGCAGTGAAAACCCTAACAGCAGCCAATGGTAGCCTACTCAACTTACAATATAATAAAGAAAGCTATTTGATACTTGCTATATACAGATCACCCTCCACAAGCCCAAAGATATTCATAGAAGAACTAGGAAATACACTTCAGCAGCTACCTGCAGCCACACATTATATAATAATAGGAGATATTAACATAGACATTTTAAACCCAACTGGTCAGTATGCTCAAAAAATTAAAAATGAATACATAAACACCTTAAGTGCTAATGGTTTCATTTCATATATCAACTCTGCAACAAGGATAACCCCAAAATCTAGAACATGTATAGATCACATACATGTTAAATCACATAGAAATAACAATTTTGAGTCATATGTTCTACATACTAGTATCGCAGATCACAGTCCTATTTTTCTGATACATAAACAAACCCAGAAACATCAAATACCACAAAAGGAAGGAAAAATAATGAACAATGCCAGAATAGATTATGAAGCTTTAAATAAAGCCTTAAAAAAGGAAAATTGGGAATCTGTCCTGAATGAACATGATGTCAACAAAGCGACCAGTAGTTTTATGCAGCTATTAACTCAACATATCTCTGAACACTCTACTAACACAAGACATGTAAGATCAAAATTCAGAAAGATAACACCATGGATCACAACTGGAATCCTAACTTCCATTAGAATAAGGGACAAATTACACCAGACAATTGTAAAGCAAAAGATGAGGTCCTCTAATAATGTCGAGATCACAAACAATATTAAGAAACATAAAACATACCGAAACTGGATAAACAGGCTCATTAAAGTAGCAAAACACAAGTACTATTCTAATAAAATTATGTCAAGCTCAAACAATACTAAAATCCTATGGAAAAACATAAATGATATAACATGTAGAAAGGAGAAAAGAAATTCAGATATAGACAGCATAAATCTTAGACTCACAAGAAACAACCCAACCAACTATCATTGCAGACAAATTTGTAGATTATTTCAGTAGTATAGGTTTAGAACTTGCTGACAAAATAATGAATAGCAGCAAAGAACCTAATGACACATGTACATATGATATTCATGCAATACCTCAACCACAATCAATGTTTTTTCTTCCCATAACAGAAACAGAATTAATGAATTACATAGCTGCACTAAAAGATGACTCAGCCAATGGCTATGACAATATCTCAAGTAAAACACTTAAAACAATTAGTTCACATATTCTACACCCTCTGCAGTATATTTTTAATCTTTCACTAATGAAAGGACAGTTTCCAGACCCATTCAAAATTGCTATCATAGTCCCAATCCATAAATCAGGCGATAAGAGAGAATTAAACAATTATCGCCCAATTTCTCTCACAACCCGCATTTCAAAATTACTAGAGATATGCATTAAAACCAGATTACTTAATTACCTGAATAAGTATAACATATTGTCTCCAAATCAGTTTGGTTTTAGACCAAAAATTAGTGCTCAAGATGCAATATTCTCCTTAACTGATTATTTGTATAAAACCATTGATAACTCCAAAAGGTCTATTTCTATATTTTTGGATTTAACAAAGGCATTTGATACCGTAGATCACAATATACTCCTTAGAAAACTTGAAAAAGTAGGCATTCGTGGAATTCCCCAAAATCTAATTAAAAGCTTTCTTTCTAACAGAATACAAAAGGTAAGAATCAAGGATACTCTAAGTAAAAGTGCTCAAGTAAAAATCGGAGTACCCCATGGAACAGTATTAGGACCAATTCGTTTTATGTTATATTCAATGGTCTGTATGAGCTAAACTGTTATGCAAAAATTAACTCATATGCTGATGACACGGTAGGCACAGTCACGGGTGAAACTTGGGAGGACACCTTCAACAGAGCTCAAGAAACCCTAGTCATAGTTCAGAAATGGCTAAACAACCACCTACTTACTTTAAATGAAAATAAAAACAAAATTCCTCTGCTTCTCGCATAATAAAATAATGCAACCCTCAGACAATCTAACACTAAAACTCCACATACCAGCTTGCAAAAATACTGAAAGCTGCAACTGTTATACTTTACAGAAATCAATACATGTTTCATACCTAGGGATAATTATAGATAGTTATCTGAAATGGAATTTTCATGCATCAAATTTGATCATTAAACTTCAGAAACTTATTTATATATTTTACATAATTAGAAATGTTATTTCAACAAAAGCCTTGAAGTCTGTATACTTTGCCTTAGTTCAATCACAACTGCAATATGGAATTAACAGTTGGGGTGGAATACTTGATTCACACTTGGCTCAGGTAAATACATGCCAGAACTACATACTGAAAGTCATGTACAAAAAGCCACTGATGTTTCCAACATATGAAGTGCAGTCAGTGACCCTATACATGCATAAAAATTTAAAACTCTTCTGCAAAGAACACAAGTCAAAAATTTGCACTAGGCTGCAAGACACAACTGGAATAAGTATACCACGCCGGAACACTTTACTTGGACAAAGAAACGGCCATGGATATACAATGCATTACCTGTGGACGTGATCAGTGGCAACCAGAATACCCTGAAGAAAAGGCTATTCACATGGCTCATTAACAATTATTACAAAGTAGATCAACTTATAAATTTCCATTATAATATTTAAATCAACTAGCACAATATTCCTCTCTACTAAGAAATCAACCTTCTCCTTAACCCATGCCCCTCCTTTCCAGCTTCTTGTTTAGGCCTATTACACCAAATGCAGAAAAACAGTTCATAAAATTACTCTAATTAAATATCACCAAAATGTTAATGGAGTAAATGATATTCACTAGATGATGTACATAATCTAGCTATTGTATTTTTGAAACCCCCACACAAGTTTACCTTATGTGGGATTCACATTGTATCTTATACTACCTTTGTATGTATATGTAAGATACTGTTTGTGAATAAAAATATATGTATGTATGTATATGTATATATAATTTCAGTATGGCTTCCTACCCAAACAGAGTACACTTTCAGTTGCTTTTGACATAGTGTCCCTGATACAGAATGCATTAGATAGTAATAAAATAGCAGCTGGAATTTTCATAGAACTTGCAAAGGCATTTGACACAGTTAACCATATCCTACTACTTAATAAACTAGCAAATGCAGGAATTAGAGGAATAGCCTTTGAGTGTTTTAAAAATTACTTAACTGATAGGAAGCAATATGTTAATATCAATGAAACTAAAGGGCCCATCTACAATGTTAAACATGGCGTCCCACAAGGGTCAGTGCTGGGACCATTACTGTTTTTAATATTTATTAATGATATAGGTTATCTTGAGTTTACTGGAAAGATATTCCTGTTTGCAGATGATATATTTATATTTTATGACAGCAGTTGTGAACAAACGATTATGGAGTATATGCAAAAAGATCTGGACATACTAACATCATGGCTGAACAACAATAACCTAGTTATAAGCACCTCAAAAACAAAATACATGATATTTCATAAACCAACACAAATTATCAATACCTGTAATGTACTAAGAATTGGCAATGAGCCCATTGAAAGAGTAAAGCAGTTTTCATATTTAGGCCTGGCTTTAGACAATAACTTAAGTTGGAATGAGCATATATCAAATGTAAGGAAAAAAATTATTAGTGTAATTGGAGTACTAAAAAGATTGAAAGACTATGGAATAAACAACCAACACTTAAGAAACATATATACCTCCCTCATACATTCACACCTTATGTACATGAATATAATATGGGGAATTGTACACAGGAAGCTATAAAGGGACTAGAAGTACTCCAAAAGAGAGCTTTAAAAATTATGTATGGATATGATTTACTAAAACCATCTGTGGAAGTTTTTCAGGAAACAAACATATTACCAGTACAATGCCAGAATAAATACTCTCAAGCTTTATATATGTTCAGGTAAAAAAAATATGATTTCTGTTAATACAGAACTACGACACAGCAAGGACATTCACACCCATAACACAAGGTCAGCAAACCAGTTTTACAGAGATTCCACTAACACTACCAAATATGGTGTTAAAAGCATTTCTTATTCAGCAAGCACAGCCTTTAAAAATCTACCTCCCAAATTAAAACAAATCAATAAGTTGTACAGATTTAGGAAACAAGTACGCAGGTACTTCCTTGAACAGTATGTTGGAGAATAAATCGATAACCACTGTGTACCTATTTTTCAACCTAAGTTTAGTTTATTTTTAATATCTTCTTTTTTCCATGTAAAATAATGATATTATGATGTAAATCATTATTTGTAAACATTCCTTGTTATATATGTAGGACTGTGCCTTATCTGTTAACTGGAACTTAAAGCTGCCAAGCTGTGATTGTAAAGGGCAGTCCCTCCTAGAGCCATTAGCTCACTGGGACATTCTATGATAAATAAATAAATAATTGGCTGATGATGCTCACGAAAGAGGAGTGAAACATGTACTATATCAACAACTTAATAAATATGCAAGTTTTTATTACGTTCTTATTGTATCGAATAGGTGGTATTATCAAAATTATAACAATTTGTATCACAAGTAGATCTTCAATACGGACAAAAAATGACATTTATAACCTGCGACCTCACGGGATCTGGTGTTTCAACACGGCTACGGCCATTGGCATTCATGCAGAGAGAGCCTCGTGTCCTGCGGAGCTAGGTACGGCTGCTTTGAGCCGTGTGGCATTATCAACACAGCCGAGTCATAATCTGTGTTGTATGGGTCCGCCGTGACAACAAATTGTTATCTGTATTTTATTTAGTTCAGTAGATATTTCGGGATTCAATTCTAATCCCTTCTTACTAAATACTCATAGCATATTAAAAGCTTTCATTCTATTGCTATTACATGTCTGCTAAAATAATTGAAATACATGACCTTTAAAATGTTGGTTACCGGTACACTGTTAAAATATTGTGATTAGACACAATTGTCATGATAAAAGTTTGCTACCGGAACCTTACTGGTTCACTATTTTAAAATTGTAAAATAGTCTATCCCTTTTCCATTGCACAGTTCCTTGTTTTGTTCTTGTATCAATCCAATGAAGTATTCTATTGATGCACAAATGTCCACGGCGAATCCATATTATTCACATTTCCCATTGTTAGCCAGGCTTCCTACCAGTCCCTATTGACTGCGAATATATATGATGCTCATGTGAACGTCTACCAGCGGCAGTGAACAAGTGTACACTTTGTTGTCGCAAGTAAGTATTGACTAGGCACACACATATAACATAGATTATTGTATTT
The DNA here is from genome assembly GCF_040414725.1 of Anabrus simplex. Classification (NCBI taxonomy): domain Eukaryota; kingdom Metazoa; phylum Arthropoda; class Insecta; order Orthoptera; family Tettigoniidae; genus Anabrus; species Anabrus simplex. Next base: position 2,965,671 of record NC_090271.1, read on the forward strand.
TGTCAATACGGACCAATCGACATATTGTACCCTGATGAGATAGGCCCTAGTTTCATGATTTCATTTTGATATGAGAAATACAGATATATAGGAATATTAAATGAATACAGTGGCAGTTTTGTGTGGACGGGAAAAATTTCGACATAAGCCAGCCGTGATCGCGACTGTCCGGCGCCACAATAAGCTTGTCATTAGGGGGAAAAGGTTTCCTGGTCAGAAGATAAGAGGATTAAATCTAGAGCTCACAACAACAGAATAATGACTACCAGGAAGTAGAAGAGTATATATTTCGGACCAAGGCCGAGCAGATGCATCACCAATACCGAGAATGTGACGTGGCAGTTTTTCCACGCCCGAGGCGTTTGGTGTGGTTACGTTTCAAGGGAGAGATTTCAAACTAACCGAAACGGTGTTGACCAATGAGAAAATATATCACAGGCCCGCAGATAAACCAACATAAGAAAAACTCAGAGTGAACTCCAGTTAGCTTCTCCGATAACAATAATTAAATTATTCCAACCACACAATTGAATAGAGGGGATTTTTGTGATATCGTTCCCATGTTGAATAATGGTAATCGTAATAAATTAAAGTAATGAATTCGTGGAAATGACCCACGCTATCTCGCCATTGGTCGAGATGAGCACGCCATCAGGGACGCCGAGTTAGCGCGCGAAAGGTGGAGGACAGAAATTAAGTGATATTTCCATGATCACCGAACGATAGGAGTTCAGAATACGACACATGAATGTGTATCGCCAGTGTATTAAGTGGGATAAAGCAGGAGATCCAAATCCACCTGCATATGCCGATTTAGGAAACCAACCCCCCTCTCCAGGAAATGACCGCGGATGACCCCGGCGGGAAACCAGATCGTCCATAAAAGTCCAGTAGCGAACCTCACATCACTCAGTTCTTACCAGTCACCAGTCGTTATCGGTCACCAGTCGTGTCAGTCGTAATGGAGTAGTTGAGACTCTGACACGTTGACTCTGTAAGTCAGTACCTCGGGACGTATTCGGAGTCAGTTAGAGCTGAAAGTACGTGAATTATTAGGAGAATGAATACGAACAGTGAAATTATCCATAGTACCGAGTGTGTATAATCAGTACAATTGTATGTTGAATTTAATGAATGTCATGTGTTTAAATAATAAATAACTAACGGAACGCCGATAGTACCTTTGGAAGGCAGTGTGCGGAGCCTGAAGTAAACACCTCAAGATAGACGGTGAATAACTATCCGAGCAGGGAATTATAGGAGCTAGGCGATGATCAAGACGGCTTGAAAATAAACCAGGAAGTGCCGGTTGAAGACGCGATACGCGCCGGTTCAAATGAACGACATTTCGTCGTAATGTGTCACGACGTGTGTTTCGGGCGTATATGAAGAGTATATTGTGCGAGTGTCAGGGGTCTAGGAGCACCTATAAGTGTTTTTTTTGTTATTAATATTTTTGTGTAAAATAGTGTAATAAGGTATTAAAAATGGGTAGTCACCCAGAAGTGTTTTATTATGATAAATTTGTATTGTGCGACATGATGGACGGGTAAATCACCATGGGGCCGTAAGGCCTATATCTCCTCCGCTACGAGACAATGGAATTCTACACAGGAATGAGTACACAATTTTGATATTTAGGGGATGTTATCGCGCCTAAACGGGGTTCAGTGTAAATTAATTATGGTTACTTAACATGGTCCGCTTCCCGAGTCCATGATTTTTTTTTTGTTAGACGGACGAACTAATTTATATTAACGTAATAATGGGTTAGATTAATTAATTTGAGTATTTGTTTGTTGTATATAATGTAAATATGGGATATATTTCTTTCAATTAATGCATGCTGTTTATAATACTTTGAATTAAGTTCATTTCAAGTGTTAAATTCTTTTTTGTGCTAACCCATTTATTTGAATTTCATTCACTGCGGTGATCATTTGTATTTTAATTAGGAATAATTTCTATTAGACAGCCAGATTATGAAAGAGCCAGAGTATGGAAGATTTGTGTTGCGTACGGAAGGTCATTAAAATACTAATAATAATCATGTTTGTGAGTCGACAAAGGAAAGTAAAATAATAAATATAATAATATTTGGGCGTGTGCAAGTTAAAGTATAATAATAATAATGACGGTGCTTCGCGAGTTAGCCAGTGAAAATATAATAATCAAAGTGGAGATGACATGTAGCGTTAAAGACTTTCATTCGCGTAGTCAGTTTGATTTTACGTAAATTTTTGATTTTACGTTTTTGGACTTTAATTTAACCATTAAAATTTTGTTTAAAAGCAATAAAGGCACGTGAATTAGAATGGTCACGATATGTTAAAAGCCCAGAATGATTTGAGCCCATATTTAGAGTTGGAAGTCATGAGGGACGAATATCCGGCGTGAAATAAATTGAGCCCTATTGTTTGTAATGATGAAATAGATGAATCTCAAGGCCTAAGATGATATAAATGCATATGCCGGTGTTATTAGTGGTAGAATCCACGCACCGAGGATTATTTTATGAATTAAATGTTTGAAGAGTTCCGATGAAAGGAAATGGACTTCAAATTTGAAGGAATAGTTTAGCAATCGCCGGCATTGGAGGTATTTGCCCAGCCGCGATGTGCCATAGGTTGTGAGATGTGTCTTGGGAGGACAGGTGTCCCCATATAAAATTAACGGCAGTACGAAGTTGAAGGTACGGTCCCGAATACCGTGTTGTCCCGACCGATATAAAGCAGATCTTAGTGGTTCATAACGGGATTTAACATATGTGACTAAATTCTAAAGAGTGGATATTAAAATATCATCTTTCCATTTTTAATAATAATAATAACAATAATCATACTCCAAGTGAATCTTGTCTTAAATCGAGTGCTTAGTGCCAAGATAAATCGAAATTGTAAAAAGGGGTTATGCGTTAAACATATTAAGAGTGAACTACCGTGTAACAGGCGAATTTAAGTTTTTTAAAAATAATAATAATAATAATAAAAACTAAGCGACTTTTTTTTGAAGAATAATTTTTTATATATTTTGGACATAATAATGATGTTGGGAGATGAAATGAAAGATTTGAGATTTTTAACTAATAATAATAATAAATAAAATATTTGAAGAAGGAGAAGAAGAATAACCAATGAAGGTACTTTTTTTAAATTTATTTTTTTGATGAAATTAATAAGAGCGAGAAGTTGGAGTATTATAGCGAGGTTGATTACGGGTTACGATAATCACGATTTCCACTATTAATAATAATAATAATAATAATAATAATAATAATAATAATAATAATAATAATAAAAATATTTATGAGGAAGCTGATCATTATATTGTGCGGATAATTTAGGAGGAAGAACTAACCTTCGTTTGAAACGTCGGCAAGGTTTGGCATATAATCATCCCGGATGACAAATGATAATAATCAAATACCGGATTATAATTGAAATTAATGATAATGATAAAATTAATTGATGGTAGTCAAAGTATATGCTAATGATCAGATAAAGAATGGTAATGATATTATCTAATAAGAATAGGAGGATATGCTAGGGACAGTCATCCTGTGTCGAACTGCTCTGAACCACATGTTGGGTTTTCACGGGGAGATAGCGGTAGATACGTAAATAACCCACGGACGGCACATGTTTGCAGGGTCAGAGCATAGTAATGAACCTTTCCGTACGTCTTGTCGTATTGACAAGTGTAAATATTAAAGTAGCTTTTGAGTTAATGAACTCTACCTGGTGTGTTTGTGAATCTGGAAATAATAGGCTAGAGTTTGTCCGTATTATAAATTCCCGTTTTTTCGAGGCGATAACATTTTCTACGGTGGGTGTCCGGCTCACCAGAATGTACATACCGGAAGTGTCTCATGTCCAAACGGAACGAGGAGACGACAGTAAAAAGTTACTGTCGTGCCTTCGTCGCCGAAAGAAGATCTCCAGCGGTGAAACGTCCAATCATACGGATGTGAATTCGATCCCCAGTACCCAATTGGGACGAATTCACCAGGTGTTTTACACTACCAGAGTAATGAGGTAAAATCCAAATATTATGTCATTTATTTTTCAGGATTAAAAGTGTCCCAATGTAAATTTGTCATCATGTGTAGTATGCAAAATAAGTTAATAAATTGCTCCTCATTACAATTTCAATAGGAAACAGCTTCCATATCTTTTCATTGTAGTTAGTCCAGTATGCCCATGGAATTTAAGTTGTCACTTCCCAGTCCTATTGTGGAGTCAGAAATTTGTATCCATGAATGAGTCGTTCCCCGTAACCTTAAATTTTCATGCCCCGTTCATCCCTGTGTTCATTTGATGCGCCGATATATATTTTTTTGATTTTCTTTATATAAATTTTTTTATCATTTTCGAACTGATCACCCCTGAGATAAATGCTAGTCTGGGACTCAGGAGGTGGGCGGGTGCAATATAAAAAGGGTAAAGATCTTAAATTCAGCTAAGCCGTGTTAAATATTGCAGAAAAACCTCATTAATACGAATTCCAAGGAATCAAAAAATCTATAGAGTTCATGTCAAAAAAATTGTGTGTTAAACGAATACCCAAATTTTAAAATTTATTTTAGGCTATTGGTATATGAATTATCAAGCTACCTACTCACAAGTCATGTTAGTAAGAAAAATACGAGTATGTTTCGCTGTCATTCATGAGTATGGAAATGCCTGGTAACGTCACAGCCAATTGTAAACTCTGTGGCCACTTGGGATGTCGCAGCAAAACGTTCTTGGTGGGTGGGCGGAGTAATATCGCCCCCATTCTACTGGAGCACATCTGAACTAACAAGTTCCTCTAAACTTAGACCAGTGTTCGCCACGTGTCGAAGCCCAGCAGCTCTCTTCATGCCTTGGTCCAAGGGCTGAAGGCGTCTTGTTGCACTCGGTGGATGGGAAAAATAACTTTAATCACGTCGTACTTGTCGCGTCAAGAAAACAAGGCTCCGCGTATTCAGAAGAAAGTCTTTTACAATAATGAGGGTTTGAATTTAGCATTGCATTACCTGTAGTGGTCCGCTCCTGGCGGGAGCTGACGACACATTAAACCCCAAATGAGATGTTCTATCACCCTGTGTGATCAGGGACGAACGTGGTAGAAGAAATAAAAACTAATAAAATAAAAGTAAATAAGGACACGAGGATAGAATAGATCAGAGCTGCAGAGATCCCAACTTTCAAGAATGGCAATTCGTAATGCAGCCATTAGGGCAAAAGTGGGATGGGGGCATAGAATTTTTTTCCGAGACTTTACTAACTTACATATTACTGAAAAATCAATGAACAACATACAATTCAACCAGATGTAACATATTCAAAGACTGGCATATAAGGAGTGTATGATTCTTACCTGCTAAAATAACGTGATCTGCAGTACATATCTGAGTGGAGGTTGAAGGTTTATTTCTTTTGTTGAGTAATGTACTGTAGTTGCTCTCTTAACAGCTTGTATTCCTGTTTGGTAAACGTACACTGGTGACATGCTTTTTCTTTTGATATCATGTGCATCCTCTGCACTAACAGAGCACTTAACAGTTCGGAGTTCATTTTAGCACGGAATTCAGTCTTGTCGTTCCTCATCATGCGCATCTGAAAAATCGCGGTTACACACATTACAAAACACGTGTGAATGAGATTTTGAGGTACCCAGTAAACGGGGCCATTCTTTCGAGCATTCCTCCCTAAATTTTGAACTATTTTTGGTTTAATAATAGCGTCACTAGTCACGGCAACGTCATCATACGTATTTTCCTGCACATGAAATCGCTTCATTATTTCAAACCTTTCGCATTTCGCAACACACGATTAGCATATATCCTAGAAGAGCAATATATGTCTTATGGCGACGTTGGGATAGGAAAGGCCTAAGAGTTGAAAGGAAGCGGCCGTGGCTTTAATTAAGGTACAGCAATAATTACTTCTCCAACAGTCACGCACACAATATTATCCACAATGAAACGAAGCTTGTCACCACTTTGCCGCCAAAACAAAGACAAAAGAACTCGCATACTTGCATGGAAGTCTGATCATGTGACGAACAAAGACAATTTCACAAGATATACCACTTCACAGGTGCTGGAAGCACACACTGCGTTCGGTGCTTGAAAACTCGAAATATTCTTAAACGAAGAACAGGAATGATTACTGATAAATCCGAAAATAATATTTTGATAATTCAAGCTGTAATGGCATTCCTTGTGTACCCTTTTGAACACTTCATACACTTAGATTTTAAAATCAACAAAAAATGTAATTTGTGGAGTGTAATTCGTTAAAGGCGTAATTATGATGGATAATTCATAATTATTACGATTGAATCGTAATAGTTGGCATCTCTGGAGCTGTAGTGGTCTGCTCCTAGCGGGAGCTGGCGACACATTAAACCCCAAATGAGATGTTCTATCACCGTGTGTGATCAGGGACGAACGTGGTAGAAGAAATAGAAACTAATAAAATAAAAGTAAATAAAGACACCAGGATAGAATAGAAGAGAGCTGTAGTGGTACAGCGCTCCTAGCGGGAGCTGACGGTAACATTAAACCCTAAATGAGATGTTCTATCACCGTGTGTGATCAGGGACGAGCGTGGTAGAAGAAATAGAAACTAATAAAATAAAAGTAAATGAAGGCACCAGGATAGAAAAGAACAGAGCTGAAGAATGGAAAGAAAATATGTGGAAAAAACCAGCGGATGTGTACACTGTATGAAAGTATGACATTAACACACAGCTTGGAATGAAGCAACTGATGATGACGAACGTACGAATTCAGAAAACATAGAAACGAAATAATATAGCGCGGACATGACCTACGTAAATGCTTAATGGCTGGCAACCACGTATTACTTAACTGATAGTGTCTGTTGAAATTGTTAGGATTTCTACCTATTTCCACAGCTTCCCATATAATCCTGGACCTGTAGCGTCTAGTGTGGGCAAGAGCTCGAGCGTCTTGGAACACGACATCATGATCCAACGATCAGCTATTGCCGACTTGTCTGGCTGCTTGAGACGGATATTTCTTTGGCGTTCCTTGATGCGATTCCCAATGGACCGACATGTTTGGCCAACGTATAGAGATTAGTATTGTTGACCGTGTTAAAGGCAATTTTGACATTGTTTATTAAGAATATTGGTGATTTCGTAAATATTTTTATTGGTGTAAGTGAAGGTGGTGTAGTTGTCTGTTTTCTGAGCAGAGTTGAGGTGGATTTGTTAACAATTTTGCTGACTATCCTCTATATGAAATGCCTGCCAAAACAGTTTTTTTCTCGTTATTAAGTAGATGGTATTGAGCTATTTTTTATGATTCACTTCAAATAAAGGGACGTAAAAAGCTCTATGAATTAAGCTATAAAAGGTGTTCTTTTTCGAGAGTCCGCATGCATTGAGTCGTGATGAATGGTGTTTACGGTTTGGGTGGGCTTTCTAAAGATAGTATTAGAAAATTTGTTCAAGCTGCTGTTAATAGTGATATCTAAAAACTTTGAATTATTGATTTCAACTTCGGAAGTAAACTTGACCCATGCATCAACCGCATTTAGCTGTTCAAGGACGATATCGCCGTTGGTGATGTTGTGATCTATTATAGCAAACGTATCATCAACATAGCACATCCAGAACACAATACCATTAATTTTATTATGAATTTTGTTGTTTTCCAAATGGTCTAAATAAATTTCTGCCATTATTCCTGAAGGAATACTGTCCTGCCTGTAGATTTTCCATTGAAAGCGGATGGTTGTTAGAAGTTACGAATTCTAAAATATTTAAGAACTCTTCTATTTCCTGTGTGCTTAATTTACTATGTTTTTGAAAATTGCCCCTGATGATCTTTAAGGTTTTTTGACCGCTATATTAGAATTCATGTTTTTTATGTCAAAAGGGTACATTTTTTGTTGTGGTTTTAATACTAGGTTTTAGTCAAATTACAAAATTCTATAGAATTCCTAACAGAGCTGGGGTTCTCAAACTTGTAGTATTTTTTTAAGTTGTGGATAAATTTGGAAGACTTGTAAGTTGGGCTTTTCCTGTAGTTAACTATTGTTCTTATGGGAATATCTGTTTTATGGACTTTAGGCAATGCTTTTGGCTGTAGGAATACTGGGGTTCATGCTGATTAGTTTCTGAGAATCATATTCACTGAGACTGACGGATGTTTGTTTTAAGTTCTTTTGAATATTATTAGTTGGATCTTTCATCAGTTTAAATGAATTTTCTAAAAAAATGTTTTGGTTTGTTGCACATAGGTCTCTTTGTTCATAATTACTGTAGCATTGCCCTTGTCCGCTTTCGCGACTATCAGATCATTCTCGTTGATTTTTGTTTTAAAGAATCGCTGGCTATTTGAGGGAAAAAGGAGCTGTGGATTTGTTGATTTCAATCAGGTTAGAGAGTTTTTTACGAACATTGAATCTAATTTCTGTTTGATTGCCAATTGGCAATTTTTGTATATCATTCTCAGCTTCAGTTGTAATGGCAATAGCATATTTTAATTTAAAGGCCTTAAATTTTTGGTGATAACATTTTCTATTTTAGTAAATGCAAATTTCTGAAAAGAATCCCATTCTAAAGGAGTTAGGACGGACGAAACAAACAGATGTGCTTCATACAATTTTGTGTTGAGTAGAGATTTTTTCCTGTATAGGAACTTAAATTTCATTTCTAATTCATAGTGAATTGGACTTAAACTGGGTTTTTGTGTGCCAAAAAGAAGTATTGTTCTTGTTTTGATTAAATTTCAAGAAATTTGGTATAAGTTCATTACGTAAACATTTCTTCATTGCCTGTTTTAGATGACTTAATCTTGGCATAATTGGCATCATCATTGCATAGAATGAATTTCATTATAAAGCCTGTATTGTCGTACGTATACTTAATCAAAAAGGTATGGTCAAATGTTCCACCTTTACAATACTAATTTTTTAAATTATTTAAATATACATTTAAAAATAACGGAACTTGTTTCATCTATCTTGTAGACATCATCAGCTGAAAAGTTTTAAGATTAAGAACAAAGGACCAAGACAAAAACACATTAAAAATAATTCTGACTGCCGAATGCATCAGTTAAAATGTTGAAGAATATGCTGGAATGTTCTGAGCACAACACTTGAGTACTGTTAAAAGTGAAAATTAAAATGTTGTACACATGAGAGGGTTTAATAAAATTGGTAATAGAGTCCTTCTTAACGTGATGATGCTGTATTGACATACAGTTTGCCGATGCGTCGGTAGAAACTTGGTGATGTGGAGCACAATGGTTAGTTCCAGTAGAATGAAGATAATATGTTAAATGTATGTTAAACATGAGAGAGGGTTCCAGTCAAATGGTATTGCGTTCGTCTTGTTAGCGTGATGATGTTAACAATTCTTGATTTAAAAAAACCATGGAACCCTCACTCATGTTTAACATACATTTAACATATCATACCTGACAACTTTACAAAACCAAAAAATCAGGAGATTTTGATATGAAAATCAGGAAAAATCAGGAGAAATCAGGAGGTACAATTGGTCAAAACTGCTTATTCTACATGTCTTCCGCAATACAGTACTATATAACACTTATTGTCTCAAACTCCGACTGTTGCTATATAAGTATGTGAGTGAGATGATAAGGTATGAACTCATGCTCCACACATGTGAACCAGTCATGCACTTCGATGCCATCACTTAGCAAATGCATAGATTAATATATTGCAGCAAGCGCCCGCGCCCAATGCTATTTGTATCAAATCACAAGCTCATGTGCCCGTGCTTTGCTACGGAATTCTCAGAAACACTGTCCTGACAGTTTTCGCAACTGAAGTCAACACAGGTCATTACAATGATGTCAGTACGAATGTCACGAATAAAAGCAATGTTGTCATCTGAAATATTCAACGAAATGAAAAAATCTCACATTTAACGCAAAGTACTGCGGTGTCGATCTAAGAGTTCGAAGTTCCAGAGCTAGAATGACCGGCCGCACACAGCCGCGAACACTCCTGTGCAGTGACGTGCTCGGAACCCAATCTACCCCAACGCTAACTTTGTATTAACATTTACTTATTATTCCTTACAACGCTTTCTATAAAGTTTAGAAAACTGCAAACATCTAAGCCAAGCCAAGTACAGCTTACACTACCGCAGTTCAAGCTGGGTATCCTTGCCGGTGCGATAGAGAGCTACCCCAGCGAAATTTAAGTCACTTGGTTGAAGCATGCACTAGAAGTTTCCTTATCCTGGGAGTGGGGCTGAGCTGTGGGCCCTCCCCCGACAGCAGTTTACAGCGATAGGCCACCTACCTTAGGGAAAGTAATATTAGTTTTAATACTCGACACTCGAAGTGTTCAGCGCCACACACTAGAGACTACAAGAAAAATATCAACATGTTAACAGTATAGCCACTTGCACATCGTCTTGCTAATAAAAATAGAGCCAAGGCCGATGACCTTGGATGTTAGGTCCCTTTAAACAACAAGCATCATCAGCAAGCAAAAATAGAGCCAGTTTATGAATTCAATCTATATATATAAAATAAGAGTTTTGTCTGTACATTGCTCAGAATTTGAAAATAATGGTATTTCTGTATCGGTCATGTCCATAGTAACAAGAAAATGCACTTTTTACTTTTCCGTAATTTCTGTCTGTCTGTCTGTCTGTATGTATGTACACGCATCACGAGAAAACGGTTGAAGCGAATTTAATGAAAATTGGTGTGTGAAGTCGGGGGATGAGCCTCTACAATCTAGGCTATAAATCATTTTACTCACGCTGAGTGAAATGGTAGTTTAGGGGAAGGCCTAAAATTGAATTCTCAACTCTTTATGTTATTAGTGGTCTAATGAAAATCGGTATGTGAAGTCGGGGGATGAGCCGCTACAATCTAGGCTATAAATTATTTTACTCACGCTGAGTGAAATGGTAGTTTAGGGAAAGGCCTAAAATTGAATTCTAAACTATTTATGTTATTAGTGGTCGTATTTTAAAGAAAATGGGTATGCAAAGTTGGGGAATAAATTGCTACAATCTAGGCTGTCAATAATTGTATTCACGCTGAGAAAAATGGTAGTTTAGGGGAAGGCCTAAAATTTAATTCTCAAATATTGTTGTTATTAGTAGTCCTATCTTGATGAAAATCGGTATGCAAAGTCGGGAAATAAGTCGCTACAGTCTAGGATGTAAATTATTTTATTTACGCTGAGTGAAATGGTACTTTAGGGGAAGGCCTAAAATGTAATTCTGAAATATTTCTTATTAGAAGTGTAGGCGATGAATGCTAGATAACTAAGGTTATATAGTATTAAATTTCCTATTATTCATGTCTTATACATTGTTACCGTACTGGCTATGATCACCAAGATGAATTTGAATTTTTGTTACTAAGTCCATATCAGCGCCGAGTAACGAGAAAATGGGTAAACAGTATTTAATGAAAATCGGTATGTAAAGTCGGAGAATAAGAAACTACAGTTTACGGTATAAAATATTTTACAAATCACAGAGTCGAAAGAAAACTAAATGTGTAGGCCTACAATATAGAAAGCTCATAACACTGATCAACAATAACATTACATTGACCATTGTTTGTCGTGATGTGCTTTGTGTCTTCTGTTGCCCCTCATTTCCGGTAGATAGGATTACTGCTGCGTACAGAGCATTTTTTATTTGATTTCCGTCTCACCGACATAGATAGGTTTTATGGCAACGATGGGATAGGAAAGGGCTAGGAGTGACTTAGGCCTTAATTAAGGTACAGGCCCAACATTTGACTGGTGTGAAAGTGGGAAACCACGGAATACCATCTTCAGCGCTGCCGACAATGGGGTTCGAATCCACTATCTCTCGGATGGAAGCTCACAGCTGCGCACCGCTAACCACATGGTCAACTCGCCCAGTCGGACAGAGTATAACAGCCTGCCTGAATATTGATGGGAAGTAGCTGGTGAGTTAGATAACTTTCTTCTTTAGCATGCCATTCCCCTGGTTTATAAATTTTCTGATACTACTGGTACGTAACACACTGGATCATCATAGCATTCGGGCTATTCAATCCCTAATCTGAGGCACCGACTGGAATGAACAGTGTGCATATTTAGCGGTATAATGACAGATGAGTGTTCATGGCAATCTGCGGCCTGGTCATCCCAGCTCTGGAACTTTGGACTATTAGACTGGCACCGCAATCTAACCGCAGCACTGTTCGTTAAAAGTGATAAAACGTGCGGCTTTCCATTTGATCGAGTATTTTATATAATAGCATTGCTTTTAATCGCTACATTCATACTTACGTTTTTGTAATGACCTATGATGATTGCAGTTAGGAAAACCACAAAGTCAGTCTTTCTGAGAATCCCGTAGCGAAGCATGGGTACATCAGCTAGTTGTAATATATAAGACATTTTTTAATATTTTCGGATTTCGGAATGTACAATTTCTTTAGAGCAATTCATTGATGGCACATGTACAGTATGAACAAATAGCTAAGCGAGGTTGTCTGTAATGGTGGTATGTAGTGAATTTTTGTAGTGTTCCTCTTGGATTAAAGGTGGAGCTTCCTTCATGAATATAACGTGACGAAGTTTGTCGTTGATGCATGTACACACAGTAAGGAGTGAAACTGTAAAATACCATTTAAATGCTGCTTCAATTTATCTTCCCTCAAAATTGTTATTGTGCATTATTCTGTCTTTTATGGCAAATCTAGGGTGTCCTGAATCAGACTAAACAAATTAGTCCCAGGGTATGTTGTGAAAACCATGACTGAACCACCGCATCAAACTGTAAGTACATTGTTTAAAATCTGCTATAGATTAAGTTATGATGGTGTCGTCACTGCCGAGTATGTGCGAGTGTGTGGTTGAAAATATTCTTGAAAGACGTTTCCACGAAAAATGCAACCTTATGAAATGATAAGGTTGACTTTAGAGAGTGTAGTGGGGCTGCTCATTCCAATCGCTGCCTCAGAGCAGGGATCGAATACTATGAACCAGAGGAATGGCAGGCTGTTATACTCGGTTCGCAGCAGTAATCCAATCTATCAGAGATGAATGGCAGTAGAAGACACAAAGCACATCATAACAAACAATGATCAATGTAATGTTATTGTTGATCAATTTTATGAGTTTTCTATCTTGGAGGCCTTCACATTTAGTTTTCTTCCAACTCTGTGATATTAGAGCATCTAATGTAAAGTGAGTCGTCATGACTCCCTCTTGTCTTATTATTCAAGCGATCGTTTCTTAATGATTTTCTCCTTCTTAGAACAATTTAATCACCATCACCAACAATATTATTATAGTTGGCACGGTAAAACTGAATAAGACATAAATAATCAGAAATTGTATTCTCTATAACTTTTGTTGCGTAGTACTTTTCGATATGACCAATAAGATAGGTAATTAAAAATTGAATTTTTGGCACCTTCCTCTAAACTAACATTTCGAACAAGGTGAGTAAAATTATTTATAGCGTAGACTGTAGTTCCTTATTCCCCGACTTTGCATACCGATTTTCATTCAATTCTGTTCACCCATGTTCTCTGATTTGGACTTAAGAACAAAAATCCAAATTCATGAATATTTGTGTTATCATAGCTGGTACGGTAAAAATGTATAAGACATAAATAATAGGAAATTCATTAATATATAACTTTAGTTATGTAATATTTAACGATAGGGCCAGTAATAACATAACTATTTGAGAATTAAATTTTAGGCCTTCCCCTAAACTACCACTTCACTCAGCACGAATTAAATTATTCACGACCTAGATTGTAGAGACTTATTCTCTGACTTTACATTAAATTCTCTTGAGCCATTTTCTCGTGATGCGTGCAGATACAGACAGACGTGCATTTCCCCTTGTTACTGTGGTCACGACCGGTACAGAAATATCATTCTTTTTAAATTCTGAGAAATGTACAGACAAAACTCTTATTTTATTTATTTCTAGACAAATTAAAATTAGACAGAATTGTCTCCAAATGGCTCCTAAAATCTCTAGAAAAGTCGCTAGTCGTTATTGAAATTCTGTCACTAAATTACTAAAAAGGCTCCATATCGAACGACTAGTCTCTAGAATCCCCGGACGAGTTGGGCGTGCGGTTAGGGGCGCGCAGCTGTGAGCTTGCATCTGGGTTCGATTTCCAATGTCGGCAGCCCTGAAGATAGTTTTCCATGTTTTCCCATCCTCACAGCAGGCAAATGCTGGGGCTGTAGCTTAATTAAGGCCATGGCCGCTTCCTTCACACTCCTAGCCCGTTCCTATCCCATCATCATCATAAGAAAGTCTCTAGAATCAACTAGACTGATGTGAACGTACACGAACATAGCACGCGAGAACGAGAGATTGACGATTGGTATACGCGTCGCGATATACAGGTTTCAATAAACATCGCACATTCGCGCATATTTCTCGTGTTAATAAACGTTGATGTTTCGTTAGAAAGCGGCCAATGAGCGAAGGACTTCCGGCCACTGGCATAAAAATCTGAAATGGTGGGATTTGAAAACAAAATATTTGAAGTTCACCAAAAAATAAGCTAAAATCGGGAGAAATAATAGAATAATCGGGAGTTGGGAAAAACTGTCAAAAATCGGGAGTCTCTCACCTAAATCGGGAAAGCTGGCAAGTATGTGTTATCTTCATTCTACTGGAACTAAACATTGTGCTCTATATCACCAAGTTTCTAACGACGCATCGGCAAACTGTATGTCAACACAGCATCATCACATTAAGAAAGACTCTAATATCAATTTTATTGAACCATCTCATGTGTTCAATATTTTAATTTTCATTTTTTACAGTATTCAAATGCTATGCTCTGAACATTCCAGCATATTCTTCAACATTTTAACTGACACATTCGGCAGTCCGAATTATATTTGTGTTTTGGTCCTTATCCTTTGTTCTTAATCTTAAAACTTTTCGGCTGATGACTACAAGATAGATGAAACATGTTCCGTTATTTTTAAATGTTATTTAAATAATTAAATTTAAAAGAATAAAAATTAGTATTGTAAAGGTGGAACATTTGACCATACCTTTGCTGCAAGTAGAGGGTATTTTGTACACCCCAGAGTGTAATAGTGGGGACAAATTTTCCTTGTACCTAAACTATGAGCAATTTTAGCGACAGTGCCAAACACGGTTTAAGTATTGTGCTTGCGAAGGACCTTGGCAATTCAGTATCTGGTATTGTGAATGTAAGGCAGGTAGGCATTTCCCTTCTCTTCTTCTTTCTGTGAGCTTTGCGTAGTTGTCCCTCTGAGATGCAGGGTAGTGATGGGCAACGCTCTCGCTCGAGACTCTCGAGACTGACGTCGCAGATTTCGAGACCGATCCTCCTGTAGTGCGACTGTAAACTTGATAGTATATCTTTGGCAGTTATTGCGTGAAATAACATTCTCATATGAAAACGTGTGGGCCAATACATTTTGTCAAAAGCCTGGAAAAGTACTGCATGTTCAACCATGAACCCGTTAATACCAGTGACGAAAATGAAAACAGAATGTCAGTATCTTAAACTGTTCACGGCTCATTTGAGGTTGACATCTTAGCTGAATAACCCTGCATAATTTGTGAATAACTGTAGATAGGATGTATGTACACCTACTTGGATACTAGAGGCGTGCATTATTGGAACTTGAGACGGGGAAGATGTGCTTTGCTACATATGCAACCCCCATTACACATGAGTGGAACGTGTAATCTAAACTGCCCGCCTTTGCTCCAGTTCTTTCAGCAGGGGTGATGGCAACGCTCTCGAGACAGATTCTCGTGTGCTGCGAGCTGTGCGCCGTACCAGTGACTACGAGTGTAAGCTTGATAGTTATCATCAGCAGTTCTCATATGGAAATGTGTGACAATAAATTTTGTCAAAAGCCTAGAAAAGCACTATAATAATTTCGTGTGGCTATTTCTAGCCGAGTGCAGCCCTTGTAAGGCAGACCCTCCGATGAGGGTGGGAGGCATCTGCCATGTGTAGGTAACTGCAAGTTATTGTGGTGGAGGATGGTGTTATGTGTGGTGTGTGAGTTGCAGGGATGTTAGGGACAGCACAAACACCCAGCCCCTGGGCCACTGGAATTAACCAATGAAGGTTAAAATCCCCGACCAGGCCGGGAATCGAACCCGGGACCCTCTAAACCGAAGTTCAGTACGCTGACCATTCAGCCAACGGGTCGGACAGGAAAGCAACGCATGTTGAACTATGAGCTAATACCATTAACGAAAGTGAAGACAGAATGCCAGTATCTTAAACTGTTCACGATTTATGTCAAGTGGACTTTTTAGCTGAATAACACGTATAATTTGTTAATAATTATTATTAGGATGCAAACCTACCTGGATTCCTCACAATCATTGTCGGCAGGGTAGCCTCTTGTGATTCAGACCGGGCCGGAGGTGTTCTGTGACTATTCCTCTCCATTTATGTTATGTGTTTTTAAGTGTCGGATCATCCCAGAAGTATTTTCTGCCGACGTATTTTACTTCTTTTGAATAAGCAACACAGCGGGCTGTGTTATGTGACATCTCTTCAAAATAACCGACATCCACGACTTACGTTGCGTTTCAGATATCGTCTTAACGTTGTCGCGTACAACTACACACAATTAAATAGTCATATATCTAAGTACCTAATTATGACGCGAATACTCTATAACATTCTAAGGAGTTATTTCCTTCGTCACCAAAATATCGGTAAACACAAGCAGTGGTCATATGTTATTGAATGTGCGGTGTGATAATGATGTACACCTACCTGTCGAAAGAATTGGAGCAAACTGAAGCATTTTAGATTACACATTCCACTCATGCGTAATGGTGGTTGCATACGCAGCAAGGCGCATCTTGCCTCGTCTAGAGTTCGAATAATGCACGCTTCTAGTATCCAGGTACGTGTACCTACAGTAGCCGTCAGGTTCTGTATTTAAACCACTAATTCGTGTACCTACCAGTGCATACAATGCCAGAATGCGTTTTCCTTATAATTATGTTATTCTGCGTCAAAATAGACCTCGGTAGAAACGAACGCCCTAGTCGCTTCTTGACACGTATTTACGAAATTGCTACTCGCAAACTCGGCACAAACAACATCAGCTCCGACTACATGTAGGCCAACGACACGCTGCTCGCCGCACAATGCGTGGACAACGCTTTCGAGATTTCTCGAAATTTCTCGCGAGAAATAGTATCTGTGCTAGTCTCGAGAAATCCCAAGAAATCTCGAGACCTCGTCTCAGACTGCCCATCACTAATGCAGGACTCTATGAATCATTACCCTTGAACATGACTGAGTGTGTCCATTTCCTCCTAGGTATTTCATGGCTCACAAATTTGTGTTACTCTCGTGGCAAGTGTCGTGAGAATACTGAGGATGGTGTTGAGAATCTGCATGGAGGTAGCGATTTGTGTGAGTAGGCTTATGATAGACGGTATATCCTTCATGGTTTTTACCCTATTGAATAGTTACAATTCTTTGTTTATTTTCCACCTAATTCAATGCATAAAAATGTTTATTTTCTCTACAAGGATATTTTAGAAGGCTATTTTATTACAATACAAACATTAAAAGGGACATGTTTCGCTCGTTATATCGAGCTTCTTCAGAATTTTTAAACGATTATCTGAAGGTTGAGTCTTTACATTGAACCTTCTTATAATTAATTTGTTCATTAAAATTGTTTACATCCATAAAATATTATGACTAAATAACACATAATTAAAAAGAATTAACAATTAAAACATATCTGTGATGGACTAGATATTGATCATAAAATACTGATGTCCAAGTCATAGTAAAGTTCTAAACAACTGTAAGATTTGGCAAACAAAGAATGTTTTTAACGTAGGTTCCAAGATTTTTCTTACACTGTTTACTGCTATGTTATTTTTCTAAGTTGAATTAAACTTGCAATGTTTTCTCCTTCATTGTATTTTTGTTTTAGTTGAGAAACCACAACATTATTAAAAGATTGTGCATTGAAGGTTTGTGGTCTACTGGATACGTCATACTAGTCACAGGCGTAGCCAAGGGGGGGGCAGTGGGCCGGGCCCCCCCCAAAAATATTTCCTGAAACTAGAGCGAGGATCAGCCGTTGTCTTACGTACGTCGAAATGTTAAGTTAACGTAGCGACAAGAATCTACTAGCAGGGCTCAATAGGGCCATACATAATTCTCCATATTTGTACTGCTTCAATGAAAGGAAGACACTTAGGATTGTGATGCGCGGGGATATTTCCCTGTAGAGGTCTCACTACTGAGAATGTAACTGTGTGTTTAAAATGTCAAGCCATGAAGAAAGGGGCAATTAGCAAGGGATTACTCAGTAGGGGGGCGGAACGTGACCACCGAGATAACGGGGGCGACGGCCAGAAACAGTTGTAAGCTTACAACATCGTGTCAGCTTTTGCATATCGATTCCAGGAAACAACAATGTCCTAGGGAACCTCGGGTTGTACCGTGGTTGAGAGATGTGCTGTGTTTAATTTGCAGCGTTGGGAAGACCGTGACAGGATTGTGAGCTGCACGTTAGTTCCTCATTTTGTGCCATATACGTAACTTGTTTTGAAGAGGGACAGTTTTGTCACTGAGAATCCAACACTATGTGCATCCTCGGTAAGTTATGAAAAAGTTTTTTATTCTTACACTAGCAAGACAATCGCGGATGCGTGCCTAAGTTCGATAGGTAGGCCTATATATTTTGTCAAATGCCCCGGGAATGATTGGAACCTCAAATGGCACCATTGGCGGGCATGATAACTCAGTTACAATGGGTCTATCTTCTCATCAGGACGGCCCAGGCTTGAATCGCAGTCGATGCATGAAACATTTTTTAAATGGGAAGTCACTTTCTATTGATACTGATTCTACTTAAAACACAAGATCCCGTCCCTTACCTTTCCTTATACTTTTGAGCCAGAACCACATTATTTATGGTGGTGTATTTTGAGTATTCAACCATTACTCGGACTTACCTTGTACCTTAAGTGGTGAGTGGATGCAGTGGCCAGTAGTGTGGATACAACTTTTCCTTCGAAGGAGTTGTGAAAATATTTTTTACTTTTTATTTAGAAATTGCTTTACGTCGCACCGTAGGTCTTATGGCGACGATGGGAAAGGAAAGGGCTGAGAGTGGGAAGAAGCGGCCGTGGCCTTAATTAAGGTACAGCCCCAGCATTTGCCTGGTGTGAAAATGCGAAAACACAGAAAACCATCTCTAGGGCTGCCGACAGTGGTGTTTGAACCCACTATCTCCCGGATGCAAGCACACAGCTGTGCGCCCGTAACCGCACGGTCAACTCGCCGGTGGATATGAAAAGAAAGCCGGTCCTACCGAGTGCGGCGACGGATCTTCAGTAGGTATTGTTGGTTGTGATTGTTACCATGTACAATCATAGCTTCTGTATTCTTAACATAAACCTGCTGCATTATTGAAACTGTTCGTAAAATTGACAATATCGTTCTTCGTTTGTGAGGAAGTAGAATCTTTATTTAATTTGTCCTCTTAAAAAAGGAACCACTTTGGTACTAGACCCCGTGAAGGTGACTACCTTCCAGGCCGTAGATATTTCGATTACGGGAGACTCAAGGAAAACTCTGCTGCACCCAAAAACAAGCCTGTATCCGCCTCATCCCATGCCTTTCTTAACTCTGTCAGTGCCTGGAATCGAATGCAGGATGCCTTAAGTCAAATTTTAAAATAAGGATACCTAAAAGTAACCAGCCGGCCCCACGGTGTAGGGGTAACGTAACTGTCTCTTACCGGAGGCCCCGGGTTCGATTCCCGGCAAGGTCAGGGACTGGATCTGAGGGCTGGTTCGAGGTACACTCAGTCCACGTGTTTATAATTGAGGAGCTATCTGACGGTGAGATGGCGGCCCCGATCTAGAAAGCCAAGAATAACGGCGGAGAGGATTCGTCGTGCTGACCACACGACACCTCGTAATCTGCAGGCCTTCGGATTGAACAGCGGTCGCTTGGTAGGCGATGGCCCTTCGGGGCTCTTACGCCATGTGGTTTGGTTTGGAAAAGTGAACAGAGAAGGAAGCGACACCCCTGCAAGGCTGTTTGGCTTCCAGCTAGTTCTTCTGTCCGGCCTCGTGCATTTAGGACAGTAAGAAAACGTACGCCTTAATAAATGCTCGTCATAAAACCTTTGTAAAAATACTAACTGAATCTATTTATAACAATAATCACAAACGCCTCCTTTTCATGTGGCCCAGTAGGTTGTGTCTCTGTCCTTCTGAGTCCGAGTTCGCAGGTTCAAACCCCGGCTTGTATCGGTAACCCTTAACACGGTGTTGAAATGGCAACAGTTCAGTGTCGTTGGTTGCTGGCACGTTAATAAACATTATACATACGAACATTAGCGTCACAAAAACTCTTAACTTTATACTAGTATATTCTGTATCCCAGGCTTGCGAGGGAAAGTAATTAACACTTTACTTTACGTCGCACCGACACAGATAGGTGGGATAGGAAAGGCTTAGAAATGGGAAGGAAGCGGCCGTGGCCTTAATAATTAAGATACAGCCCCAGCATTTCCTTGGTGTGAAAATGGGAAACCAAGGGAAAACATTTTCAGGGCTGCCGACAGTGGGTTCGAATCCACTATCTCCCGGATGCAAGCTCATAGGTGCGTGCCCCTAACCGCATTGGAAACTAATAGGGCAAGGTAAATCCTATATAGCATATGTTGTAACGTGTATTTTTCCTTATCAACTAACAAAATATCTATACCCATACGCTTTACATTTTATATATATATTTGTTTATTTGTTTATATATTAGTGCCTTCAGTACAGTGGCGAAGTTAGGGCTCCAGGCCCTCTCGTACACTGAACCACATACTGATCAGAATCTTAAATAAAATACTGAGATACTTAAAATAGTTGAAACTACGTAAATTAAGAGAACTGAAAATAAATTTAAATAAATTACTTACTAAATTAATATTAAAAACTCTTTACAATGGCTAATCCTCAGGAACACACACATTCATACTTCAACCATTCAGTCAGCTGTCCTCAGCAGGTGACCTTAAATCGTGATATAAGAAAAGCTAGTTTCTCTGACCTGAGCTGGCGGGGAATTCCATAATCTGGCGATAGTCACCACAAATGATCTATTAACTTTATTTGTGCGGTGCAGTGGAACAGAAAGAATGAATCTAGAACGTGTATTTAAGTTGTGAAATGATGATAAAAAGATGAATTTAGAAGAAATATACATTGGCTGACTTTCAGCTACCACTCTGATCACCATCGTTAAAGTGTGTAGTTGCCGACGTTTATCAGACATCAGCCATGAGACAGCCTGATGGTATGGGGTGACATGAACATCGTACCCGATAGTGTAAATAAATCGCAGGCAGAAATTCAGTGCTCGTTGAAGTTTAAGTGACCGGGCGAGTTGGCCGTGCGCGTAGAGGCGCGCGGCTGTGAGCTTGCATCCGGGAGATAGTAGGTTCGAATCCCACTATCGGCAGCCCTGAAGATGGTTTTCCGTGGTTTCCCATTTTCACACCAGGCAAATGCTGGGGCTGTACCTTAATTAAGGCCACGGCCGCTTCCTTCCAACTCCTAGGCCTTTCCTGTCCCACCGTCGCCATAAGACCTATCTGTGTCGGTGCGACGTAAAGCCCCTAGCAAAAAAAAGAAGTTTAAGTGTTTCTTCTCTCGCCATGTCAACTAAAACAACGTCACAATAATCAAGAACAGGGAGAATGGGTGGCTGTATTAGTTTGGCATTTATAGTAGCTCAAATGGAAATACATCCCTCTGCCGTTTAAGAGGGTTAAGAACTCCAAAATCTTTTTACGTATTACTTTCGTGTGATCAGACCAATAACTGTTTCATTCATCATTACGCCGTGATTTTTAACCGTTTTACTGTAGGGAATAATGTTACCATTCAGTAGGATAGGCGGGATTGCGACATTGTTTGAGCAGCTCAGTAATTTTCGTTATCCAATTATAACTGTCTGATTTTGTTCATTTTAGTATAAGAGAGCTTCGTTGTGCATATTCACTGAGTTGTCGGAGGTCCCTGTTAATATCTTGTTTTGCAGTGTCGATATATTTGAAGATCGTCAACACAGAGGTCATGTGTGTTACTTCCTGTCACAGATGGTATGTCATTGATATAAATACAGAAAATTAGGGGCCGTAGAATACTGCCCTGTGGGGCAACACTAAGTTTCATTTTCCATTTAGAGACCTTGTCGTTTACTGTTACAGGCTATTGACGGTTACTCAAAAAACAACTAAAAACCTTAAGCGCAGCCAGGTCGAAATTTAGCAGTTCCATTTTCTTTATCATAGTCGGAATTACTATAGTGTCAAATTCGTTACTGAAGTCCAGAAGGATACGTATAGTGAGCAGTCGTTTGTCCATAGCGTTTCTAATGTCTTCAGTAATCTTCAAAAGTGCTGTCGCGGTACTGTGACCCTTCTCAAATCCAGATTGCAAAGGGTCCAAAAGAGCATTTTTATTTAGGTACTCCAGAACTTCCTCGTATACTAAACGTTCAAAGTCTTTAGAAAGCGCAGGGTGTACGGACATAGGACGATAGTCAGAGGGTGATTATGGGTCTAAACTCTTAGGTACCGATATAATATTGGCTGTTTTCCAGACAGTAGGGAAAGTTCCGTTTAGTAAACCGTAGTTCAGTATGTGCGTCAGTATAGGTGAGATAGCACCCATAATGTTATGTATAAAAGTAATAGGAATATCATATACACCTGTAGTCTTTGATTTAATCGAGTACAAAGCCTTTTAACCTGATTTTCTGCGACACTGTGAAATGTGAATGGTGCATTGGCTGGAGGGGAGGGCGGTGAGTCGGTGCAGTTTATTTGGGTAGGTTGAATATTCATTCTACTGAAGTAATCGTTCAGTTCGTCAAGTGGAGTGTCAGGAGTTGTCTGTCTCTGTTGATGTTTTCCTATTCCCAGAGCTCTAAGTTGGTCCCATGCGCGATTAGAGTTTAAGTTGTTAGGTAAATTCCGAAAATATATACATTAAAAAAATCTGATTAACTGCTTTGTGTGATTTCTTAAGATGCGGTTAGATTCGAAGTCTATGTCATCTAGGGTTTGTTTATAATGTCGAAATAACGAGTCACGGTGGGCCATCATTCTCTTGCCTTTATCATCTAGCCATGGACAAGAAGGACGAGAAACCTGTATTCGACGCGTGTGTATGTATATCTTTGCCGCATTATTTGTATAAAATGTAACTTCTTTATTGCTTATCACATGACCATAATTATAATAACATTATCGTATTTATTCTAAACCAGAATATTGCATCCTTACTCAAACTGTTTATTCTTGCATTCATTTCGCTTGTACTCGGAATAAGTTATATGAAATGCTGCAGTTATGTTGGGATGGGAGTGACAGAGGTAGCCGGTGAACAGGGGAGTTGTCGTCCAAGGAGTCCAGACACCCCAGGAGTTTTAACGAATGTCCTTTTATTGAGCATTTTATACATAATGTACATTAATACTAGCTTCCGGAGTCCGACTCATTGGCTGAATGATCAGTGTTGAGGCCATCGGTTCAGACGGTCCCGGGTTCGATTCCCGGCTGGGTCTGGGATTTTAATCGCGTCTGAATAATTCTTCTGGTTTGGGACTGGGTGTTTGTCCCAACATATTCATATTCAGACAACATACTACACTACCAACCACCAAAGAAACACACAACACTGATTACATCCCTCTATATAGGGTTGGCGTCGGGAAGGACATCCGACCGTAAAACAGGGCCAAATCCACATGTGCGACACAGTTCGCACCCGCGACCCGCGACTATTAGCTTCCGGAATCCGCACGAATCCACCACTTTTACTTGGATCCAAGGACACTAATTTCCTTTTTCGGTATTCTACACCACCTAAACTATGGAAGTTTGGACACCTATCAAAATAATATTCTGGATGGATGCCCCCCCCCCAAAATGAAATCCTGGCTACGCTACTGATACTAGTAGTTTTCACTGATCTTCATCTAATTTGAGTCAGCCTATTTTTACACTGATGTGTTTGTTATTGAAGAATGGCTAAAAGACACACTAAATAAATGATGCTTAGTTGTTGGTGTATTGCAACATTCGTGGATGAATGTACAGTGGGACCTCTATTATCGGTTCCCGGATCATGCGTTCAAATTACGTGGTCCTGCGAGCATGGTAATTAAATCACATTGTAAAAATCCCACATCAGTTCCTCAAAAAACTATTTCCCGTATCAACCGTCCAGAAATTTCAGTCCCATCAACGCTAAATCCTCGATCAAGCGTTTTTCAATAAACGCTATCTCACGAAAGAACAACTATGGCATATTTATGGAGCTTGGCGTTAACGCTCCGTCATTGCTATGATTAGAGCAAGTACTGTACTGGAAAAGTGATGGGCAGTGAACTTGCATAAGAGACCATTCGAATGGTATTGTTTAGAGAATCTCGGGAATTATAAAGCGGAGAGTGGCCACTATAATTGTAAGGAGATGCAGAGCATTTCAACAGCTCTGAAGACGGAACGAGTTTCGTCAAATGTTTGCACTTATAAAACGTCCACATTATGTCCAGGGTTAGATGTTTATATTTTTACTTTTTTCGATTGTAATGCCAAACAGGTTTTTGGCACTTTCCTCAGGGCACTGTATAGTAACTGGGCTTTCAGGCTGGAATAGAAACTGCTTTTTCTTAACACAAATTTTGCAGAAACCTAGTTTTTTAATATTATCGTATACGATTGTTATCGAGACCAGAACAGATGTTGCACCTCACATATAAAAAGCCATGGGAGGTCTTGGGATTGCCTGTTACTGTTTTGGTCCTAATATAAGACTGGGAATTTTACGTTTTCGTGTTAAAGTAAAAAACCGCGGTCATTTTATTTGGGCACGTTACATGTACAAAATAAATGGTTTGTATCATTTCCAACTCGTGCTGACATGTGCAGCAAGCGCGCTTTCCAGGTGAGCCCAAGGTCACAAATAACCTCAATTTCTGAAGTTTTGATGATTTTTTCTCACTTTCCAATTTGATTATTATTATTATTATTTATTTTCCTTAAATTGTACATGTACTATTTAGGGGTGGTAGATGAAGAAAGGGAAAGCCCCGCATACACGGAAGTGCCTCCATCTCCACATGTGTACATAAACTCTACCAAATATTTACATATATGTAGAAAATTTTAAATTTACATATTTACACTCCAAACACTGTACCCGTAGAATAATAATTATCTTGATTTATCCTGAAAATATTAGAGTAAGAACACCTAGCCCAGACCCCTGCATACACACGCGCACGCACACACATTCGCCCACACACACCTGTACTTGCACCCATCCTTCTTGCAATTCTACTTTATACAAGTTATATACATCGCATATGGGTTTCTATTTACATATACATTTTATTTACTTCGCGGAGGAAGTGGGGAAGAGGAAGCAGCTTTACCTCAGACGGTAGAAGGTTCCAGATATGAGCAACCCTTGCGTAAAACCCATTTAAATATGAGATCGTTGGATTAATGACGGGCAGAATTCAATATAACACATTCGAGAACTTCTGAGAATCGATACTTACCTTCGAAACCCTTCTCGAGTTAAACATAACCTTTAAAAGTCGATGTAGGCCTAATTTACGTAGTACTGGTAAAAGATTTCCAGAAACTGACTACGAACCAGAGACCAAATTACAATGGAAGATTAAGAAAAGAAAGGATTTTGCCATCATGCTGGATGCTTTTGTATCTAATGTACTTTATTTTATTAGATGAGAGAATTAAAAACTACTTGTGGTCGATTGTCGTTTGCCTTGACGTTATTACATTTTTTGAAGAGTTTGGCTAATCAAAGTTGCTGAACTGAAAGAAGTTTTTACGGGAAACCGACGAAGTTTCCCCTGCAAAAGTGAATATAAAATATCGAGGTTTTGAACTCGCGAACTGGTAATGCAGGTTTCGCGGTCTAACTTGCCTGCCTCTCATCCAGAGGGCTCGGGTTCGATTCCCGGCAAGTTTAGGCATTTTTACCTGGATATAAGGGCCGGTTTCAAGTCCACTCAGCCTGCGTGATTACCTTTAATTGAGGAGCTATCTAATGGTGAAATGGCGACTCCGGTCTAAAGAACCAGGAATAACGGCCGAGAGGATTCGTCACAGTGAACCTGCAGGCCTTCGAGCTGAGCAGGCGAAGGCCCATTGGGGCTGTAGTTTGTAAGATTATAATTATACACAGTTCATTTTTGTGATGTTTAGCCAAATTGTTGATGGCTTTTATTCATTCCCGGATTTTCCGTTTTCCCTTGTTGTATTTTAATGATCACTCCAAAAACGGAGAATCGACGTTCCACTTGATCCCTTTTTTTCATGCTTTAATGCCTAGCGGTGTCCCTTTTAACCATGCTTCAATAACAAACTCAAATCAGATGAAGATCGGTATGACGTATCCACAAACCTTCAATGCACAATCTTTCAATAATTTTGTGGTTTCTCAACTGAAACGAAAATACAACGAAGGAGAAAAACATCGCAAGTTTAATCTTCTAACATCACTAATTTCAAATACGACATTTAAATTAGCACTAAATAGTGTTGGAAAAGACTGTGAACCTACAAAAATAATTATAATAATTTTAGCCAAATCTTACAGTTGTTTAGAACTTTACTATGACTTGGACATCAGTATTTTATGATCAATATGTAGTCCATCACAGATATGTTTTAATTGTTAATTCTTTTTAATTATGTGTTATTTAGTCGTAATATTTTATGGATGTAAAACAATTTTAACGAACAAATTAATTGTAAGAAGGTTCAATGTAAAGACTCAACCTTCAGATAATCGTTTAAAAAGGCTGAAGATGCTCGATATAACGAGCGAAACATGTCCGTGTTAGTGTTGTACAGACAATAAACATTTTTATGCATTGAATTAGGTGGAAAATAGAACAAGAATTATAACTATTATATCCTAAGGAGCCGTCTTTCTTACTGGAACATCCAAGAAAGTGAAAGTGAAGGACCTTCAGTTATCATATGACTATTGAAATGATGAGCTTTGTTATGATGAGAGTAGATGCAAGGTTTCGTATCGTTGTTTTTGCTCATAAAGCAACGTGGTTTCTCGGATTTACCAATCACAAATAATACCAGCTTCACCAACACACTTTTCACTTTTAATACCAAGAGTTTGACTGGGAAAGAGATTGTAGAAAAGTCTTGTTTCGTCCATGTCGAACACATCACATGAAGCATACTTTTCTCTCACACGGTCAAATTCATATAACCAGCTGTTTGCCCCTCCCTGGCAATGTCATTTGCTTTTGACTGAATTATAGGCCCACTTAAAGGCACACTGGATGTGCGTATAAAGTAGCATTTCTATATCATCATACTTTTCACTACGAATTCAGTCAGATTTGTTCCCGGAATCTGAGGCAGTAGCATTAACTGCTCAGCAATTGTAATATTCTTTAATGTACCATGGTCTACTTCCTCTACAATTTTCAGCTTTGTGTGCTCCCTGTTTCCTTCTAGCCACGGCTCGGAATGTTACTCCTGACAAGTTTTGTGGCCTGATGTGATTACACGGATCACTGTCACTAATTCAAACAATGAGAGCGCGGTTGAATTTTAATACTGTGCTCTTTGTTTCCTTGCGTATCATGTACATGTTATTGAAGTGAGTTGGTAGGCTAGGAATACTTGGTAGTGTTCACGGTTGTCTGCATGAAGGAGTGTCAATGCTAATCCCATTATTCATAGCTTAACTTCCAAATAATCGATAGTTTGACAATAGTTTTCTTTGAAATATGCACTGTATAAGCATTTCCTGCATCCATAAAAAGAGAAACAACTTTAATAACACAATGAATAGCATTGATCGTTCGTGTTACATGAGTGATAGTGAAGCATGGAGCTAAGAAAGAGTTCGTAGTAACCAAATTCGTATTGTTGGAGGATACCTCCCAAAAGAAATAAGTGATTCTCTGCTGGAACCCAAATTTTGTTCATGTTAACCGAGTTTGTGTTAACTAGGTTTTATAGTATTGCAAGGCCATACCAGTCAATCATCCAGACTGCCACCCTTGCACCTTCCGAAAGGCTGCTAAGTTCCTCTCGACAAACCATTCGTTTCTATAAAATAATTTTCCGCCTTGTCAATACTTTATACACTTTTATTCTATTTAATTACCGTACATGTACATGTTTCGAGAGCCTCTGCTCTCTTCCTGAGCGGTGCCAAATACTAATTATCTTAGGACTATGGTTCATTGGTATCATATTTCAATTATATATTAAAATATATGAATTTTGAATTAGGAGGATCACTAAACTACTTGGACGTCAAAATAATGAGAAATGGGAGGGAATTAGAATATCAAGTTTATAGAAAAGAAACGACCACTAGTACAATTATTAAGAAGGACTCCAATTATCCAGGACAGCAGAAGAAAGCAACATTTTATAATATGATAAACAGAGCCCTTAAGTTTCCCTTAAAAAGACAAGCGTTCGAAAAAGAGATGACCACCATATATGAGATCGCGAAGAAAAATGGATACACCAAGAAATATGTAGATAAAATAAAGGACAAGTTAATAAATAAACAAAAATCAACTCTGGAAAAAGAAAAGAAAGAAAGAAAGAAAGGAGGAACGTAGCGGTAATAACTTTCCATAACACTCACGCATACGGAATAAAAAAGATATTCAACATAAAGGGCATTGAGGTCGCGTTTAAGACGAACAACAGTAACAAGAAAATTTTATTTAACTCGCATAAGGTCAACAAATTCGACAGATTTAGTAAATCAGGAGTATATTGTATCAAGTGCCAAATTGTGGGAAAAAATACATTGGCCAATCAGGGAGGAGTTTAGAGACGAGATACTAGGAGCACGTGAATGCGGTAAGACATAGGAGGTTTTCAGCAATGGGCGAACACATGGAGGAACACAATCACAATTTTACGGAAATAGACAAAGATATGGAAATTCTGCACACGACAACAAAAGGAAAACTAATGGACGTTCTGGAGAAGATAAATATATATATTGATCAGAAAAACAATAATGAAAACAAATTAAATGGACCATTAAATGAAGAAAATGCAATGTACAAATTGGCATACAATCTTATAAGGAAGGAAAGAAAGAGAGAGAGAGAGAAAGAAATAGTTCCGAGCCACAAGTACACTTCACCTCCACCCACTACATTACGTAACCGGCAGCACAGCGACTAGAGTAGAACGCACCCCGGAAGGCGGTTTCGTTGCGCAGAGAGAGACAGAAGTATGAGGTGCGGTGATCCCAATGTGGCTACTCATAACAGCATGTATGTGTAAACATTTTTTCTTCCAGTTATATCTTGAATTCCAAAGCGATGACCTGTATTTTTTGTGGGCTTAAACGGTTCCTAAAAGTCCAAATTAATTTTTAACATCAAACCCCGCGAATGTGTTGAGGAAAATTTCCGAGATATTAAGGAAGGTAAATGGATGGTTCAGTTTCAATGACGTAGGATATTCGCCGTTTTTATACAGATCAAATATTGTTGTACGCAGAACATTTTTAATGAAATCATCGAGGACCGTCACTGGCTTCTTCCTCCAGGGGTTCTTCTCTGGCGACCTGAACACCGCATTATCTTTATTTCCGAAGCTTGTTTTATCCTCTGTACTGTTTGCAGGCCGATACCACACGCGAGTGCTGTCTTCTTTTGAAGCGTGGCAACATGGCGTTCCTCACCTTCTCCGCCTATGAACGCCTGCTGCTGCATGCTTACCAAATACAAATACACTTTAAATACTGTTTCCCTCGCCTGTCGACGGAATACTTGTCTTTTTGCTCTTCCTGGATCTATCGTACACACGCAAATAGTTCCCTAAATTCGTTGATTATGATATTTACAAATAAAACCCTAAACATTCACTCGTGACCCGCACAAACAGGCACCTCTTACTGAAATGATTCTATTGGCTCAGCGGAAAACATGTCATACTACAAAGCGCGCGAATGTTACTGCGCAACCCTCTTCAAACCGCCTTCCGGGCTGCGTTCTACTCTAGTAGCAGCAAGCACAACAAGGTCATTGACAGCAGAGAGTAGAACACGTTTGTTTTCAAACTAGCACAAGTATATATTGAGAGCAAGGTTAAAATTTGACATCAAGACGAACTGAAGTAAGTAAAATACAATTCTCTGAACATCTAGATATCGTCTTTTTTATAAAAAACGTCGCTAAAGGTTGGCTGTTAGTTTGTTTATTTAAGGAATTTGACGGTTAGAAACAACGAGCAGATCATCGCGCAACCAATAGAAAAGGAGGGAAGGAGGACATATTGTTTGGGTTCAGACAAACATCACATTATTTCAATTTGCGGATAAATTAAAGGAATGAAGTAAGTAGACCTAAATGAAAATTCTCCAAATATCTGAATCGTCGTTTACTTTTTCGTAAAAAGTCTCTAAATTTTAGTTTGTTTGGTATTGTTTATTTAAGGAATTGGAAGAGAGTAAGAGGAGAAAATTTCTGATTCATAAGAAGTCTTAGAAAATTAAAGTAGACGTTAAGAAAGAAGGGAGAAGAAATATTTTTAAAAAGTGGCGAACTTCATAAATGTAGTTTATTAATTTAATTTACAACGTGGCTATTTATTATTTGTTATTTTATAATTCAGGATAGAGATAGATTTTATAGAAGATGAAGAAAGAGTTACTATTTTCAGATATTAATAAGGACATAAATTAACACAGAGATTAATTTAATTAGATTTTATCACTGATGATTGGTAAAATTCTGCTAAAATATATGACAAATGACAATGTAAATGGGCAAAAGAACAACTTAGAGTAATATTGTAACTAATTTAAAATTTAAAATATATAATTGAAATATGATACCAGTGAACCATAGTCCTATTTATTTATTTATTTATTTATTTATCGTATGATGTGCACAGATAGATTATATAAATAAGTGGACAATATATACACAATATATACAAGTAGAAGCCTATAGTTCCAAATCAAGTCCATTGATCCATTTCAAGGCCTCCTCAGTTGCATTATGAATGTCCTCCAAAGGACCTTGAAAAGCTCTCCGTGGACACTCGGCAATTACGTGGTGGATGGTCTGTGAGGTAGCTCCACAATCACACCCAGAAGACTTCTGCCAGCCCCATTTATAAAGCGTATAGCCACATCTTCCTTGATTGACTCTTATCCTGTTTAGAGTCCTCCATTGACGTCTGGGTAGATGGAATCCAGGAGGTTGAACATGAGGTAGAGTCACAAGATGTTGATTGGGAACAGAAGACTGCTGCCATTGGTATAACCAGGCGTTCGTGATGGAGAACCCAGATTCTTCCAGTGTAAATGCAGTGCGCCAGGGTGGAGATCTAGACTTAAGTCGAGGAGGGGCAGGTTGAGTAATATCCTGGTGAACGGGGAGGTTGGAGTCCTGGCTGGTCTTCTTCCACAGTTTTAGAAGAGCTTCAGACCTTCTTAAGCAAGGCGGAGGAATATTACTGAGTGTAGGCAGCCAGGCCACGTTTGTAGAGCGAATACAACCGGTTATGATGCGCATTGTTTGATTTAGTTGAGCATCAATCTTCGCAGTATGAGCACTGTTCAGCCAAGTTGAAGCGCAGTATTCGGCAACTGAATAGCAAAAAGCTAGAGCAGTAGATCTCAACACTTGGTTCTTTGCGCCCCAAGATGTGCCGGCTAATTTTTGAAGAATATTATTCCGACTTTTAATCTTGGCGGCTGTGTTGTTAATATGATGTTTATATGTTAGGGATCTGTCTAATGTGACACCTAAATATTTTGGGAAGGGACAGTGTTGTAAGGATTGATTTCTGAATGTTATTTAAGGCTTGTAGTTGGCAAATTTATTTCTGAGATGAAACACAGATACAACAGTCTTTTGGAGATTTGGACGGAGACACCACTTTTGGAAGTATGTATCTAGCTTTTCTAGATCTGCTGTAAGAATTTGTTCAGCTTCTGGAAAACTTGATGTTTGGCTAACCAGTAGTATATCATCTGCGTAAATAAATTTCCTGGACTTAGTTGCTGGTAAGTCAGCAGTATAGAGGTTGAAAAGTAAGGGTGCCAGAACAGATCCTTGTGGATGTCCATCATTCAGTTTGTAGGTTTTCCTTACTGCATCATCCGAGAAGATCTGAAAGTTTCTGTTGCTAATCATATTGCCAATGAGATTTGTAAGCTTGACACAGGGGATGGCAGAGATAAGTTTTAGCAGAAGCCCTTCTCGCCAAACAGTATCATAGGCTGCTGATAAGTCTAAGAAGACAGCCATATTAATCTTCCGATTCTCAAATCCATTTTCAATATGAGAGGTCAATGCAAAAATTTGGTCAGCGCAATTTCTTCCAGGTCTGAAGGTCTGTTCTGTGGGAAGGAGACTATTGATGGTTTCTGAGATCCTATTGTATATTAGTCTTTCCAGGAGCTTTAGAGTAACACTTAGCAGTGCAATGGGTCTGTAGCTTTCCACTCTCAGAGGGTCCTTGTTGGGTTTCAAGATCGATATTACTTTGGTCTTCTTGAATAGTGAAGGAAGGTTACCTGTCTCCAAAATATTGGAGAAGAATTTGGTGAGCCAAGTGATTGTTGCAGGTCCAAGATGCTGCAGGAATTCAGGATAGATGCCGTCTATACCTGCTGCTTTCCCGGATTTTATGTTCTTGATGCCTTCTAGGGTTTCCTCTCTTGTGAAAGGACAAGAGAATTGGGATGATTGTTGTTTTCCTAATTGCTTTTTATGTTTCAGTGCTGACCGGATTTTCCTTACAACTTGATTATCTCTATTGATCTTTGAGATAGAGATCAATGTTAACACTCAGTTTCTGTCTACCAGCTGCCTTTGATGAGTCAAGCTTTCTAATGAGACACCACGTCTTTCTACTTGAGTGGGTAAAATCAAGAGATGACAAATTTGTTTTCTATTGTCATTCAGTGATTGAATAAGTTTTGTGGCTGTTTCATTGTTGCCATCTTCCTCAAATTCCTTAAGAAGGCTCTCACTCTCTGCCGTCCATCCACGAATATATTCTTTACGGCATCCTCTTGGAATGCAGCACCGAGCAGTACCTTTTATAACTCCAACTAATCTGTCATAGTTATTAAAGGTTGGCTTAATCCATCTTATATTTGCATCAGTTTGTTCTTTAAATTTTTTCCAGTTAGCTTTTTTAAAGTTCCATCTAGGTTTCGGATAAGATAGAATGACAGGAATATACATGCCAATTTGGAGTATGACAGGCTGGTGTTGACTATGAGGGAAACTGTTGAGAACTGAGCGAAGTATCTGGTTTGGAGAGTTTGGGGATTGAGTTATGAAGGAAAGATCTGGAGTATATTCCTTACCCCATCGGGCGGAGATAAAGGTTCTTTTTTCTTTAGCATCATAGGTTAGTTTAAGATTTTCCATGTCCATCCAGTTAACAATTGCCTCCCCATTTAGATCATTTTGTTGATAGCCCCAACATGTGTGATGACTGTTGAAGTCTCCTACGATTACGGTCGGGTGTTGTAAGGATGGTAGAGGAGGAGTGGGCCACGTTGTGTTTGGTGGCTTATACGTTCATTTTAATTGTGACGGTGAAAATGTCATCTCTTGAGCTACAGTCGACTACTGCGTAGTACATAGGTAACTAAGCCATTCATCTCGTGATTATTGTGAGCCACTAACTTGAAGCCTGGGATCTTGCTTCTTTTTCTTAGTTGCATTTCATTGGCTGTATGAGTTTCTTGTAGCGCAATGACATCAATCTGTTGACCTTTCAGAATTTTAGCTAGACACTCGCATTTTGCTCTGCTCATGCCTTCGATGTTAAGATGGCATATTCGAATTGAAGGTCCGATTTTTCGGCTATAGGCTTCCGGGTCCTGATAAGGACAGATTTCCTCATTACTCTGTGCATTATGACCGAGAGGTCTTTTCAGACAGTTCGATCGCATCTCTTCGCCGTTGCTTTCTTAGCACCACCCGGGGGACACGTGTAGGGTAATTTAAGGTTTCACCTACGGACGTAAAGCAACGCTCGTCCCCCACCATAGTCCTAAGATAATTAGTATTTGGCACCGCTGAGGAAGAGAGCAGAGGCTCTCGAAACATGTACATGTACGGTAATTAAATAGAATAAAAGTGTATAAAGTATTGACAAGGCGGAAAATTATTTTATAGAAATTTGTATATAAGTCAATACGGACCAAAATGGTGAAAATAGTCAAAACCGTTCGTTAATCTGGTCTCTCGAGAGGTTGCACCTACCGCTCGGCTCCCCACTGCAGGAAGGTGACGTGGCTCAAAGGAGAGCGCCTAATATTCATGTTTAACTTTATTACTCAATCTGTGTACGGACTTGAATTACCTTATCCAAAGAAGAATGCACAACACCTACCTTTACCGCGGTACACCGTGGTCAACCAAATATTAGTCAATATTAATTATTTATATTTATTTACATTAGTCTAGTACATGTTTCGAGAAACTTAATACATTCCCTTCATCAGCTAGTCAAATTAAAATTCCTGTGCACAAAAAGACCTAGTTAAAAGGGGGCCCCCCAATTAAGAAATCCAAAACTGTTGCCAATACAATTTGACATTCTTAAAAATCGGAGAGTGGATGCATGGAATTTAATTCCGTGCAGTCGAATACGATAAAACTCACAATTCTGTATGAATTAAAATATTGAGCACTATGTTCTTGTTGTGGCATTAAGATCACTGTGTACTTGATGATCTGATGATTTCTTGTAAAATTCAATTGGAGTTAAGAATAAGATAAAATAGTGCAAAAACTTGTTGTCATGCCGAAACCATCCGTTAATGGGTGTGTTATGCAGCTAGGTGATATGAGCTTAAAATGATCTGTAAGAGGGAAAAGTAAAACAGAAACTATAATCGGAAGACTATAACATAATCAAAATGAGAATACAAAGCGTAAAATTATTAAAACTTACCAATATAATGAAACAAGAAGTACGTGAGGCTGTCATGTAACTATTAAGGATATATAACAGCGGCTGAAGTTGTTCGGCGACTGATTGCGGAGTTGCAGTGGGAGGCGCGGTGAACGGACGGAGGAGGGGAGAGTACTGCCCCTGTGTTCTAACGTCATACTTCCCCTCTTACGCGCTTTTCTTCCTTCTCTTTTGCTCTCTTCATAGCGTATTGGGTCACCAATTTAAACAAGTTATCCTCTGCCATGTGCTCGTTAAGACAATTTTCATTATCACATTTTTCTAACATGTAAATTTCTCATTTCTCAAGGTTATTCATTTGTTTACCTTTGTTTAGCGGGTCCATGTCCCGTTCAATATTAGTGAAGTGATGATTGTTTTCGTGCATGTGTTCGCACATAGCAGAGTATCTAGTATGTCTTCGTGCATTCACATGCTCTTTATACCGTACCGACACGCTCCTTCCCAACTGTCCTACATACTTTTTTTCGTAGTCTTGGCAAGACAATATATATACTCCTGACTTACGGAAAATGCTACTGGTGTTTATGCTATTTGAGTTGAACAAAATTTTATTATTATTATTATTATTATTATTATTATTATTATCGGTCCTAAAGGACACATGGATGTTGTGTTTCCTAAAGAGTTTAACCAAGCCATATGATGATTGTTTATTAATATACGTGAATGTAGCAAATTTCTTCTTTTCTTTCCTATTTACAAGTAGAGTGTTAGGTCTATTCACGACCTTACTCTTTATCCTATTGACATAGCTCGTAGGGTAGCCATTTCTTCTGGCAATATCGTGGATAATGTTTATCTCTTTATTAAATTCACTTTTATCTAGTGGCGTTCTTACTGCTCTATTGATCAAGCCGCTTTCTTGTGTTCTCCCGGGTGGTTTGAGTCTTTCCTGATAACATATGTATGTGTAGGCTTCCTGAATACATGGTAAACAAGGTTTTTATATTCAATTGTAAACGTTATGTGTTTTGTCTAAGTTGTTTAACTGGTCTAACAGCTCGTTTCGTTTGAGGTCCTATTCATTAATGATAACGAACGTGTCATCAACAAACCTCAACCATAAATCTAATCCTCTTATTTTACCGATTATTTTATTAGATTCCATGTGGTCCATATATATATCCGCAAGGATGCCAGACACTGGTTTACTTGTTTATACACGTTGTTATTAAAAAGTAAAAAAGTTGTTTTCTAGTGTGAACGTTAATAAGTCTATCTCTACTCTACTCAACGGGCTGTGTGTATTCAAGTTATGTTTAACGATGTTAATAGTCTCCGTAATCAGGATATTTGAGTACATATCTTTAACATCAAAGCAATGGATGGTATTATGTTGCGATAAAATGACGTTTTTTGTCCTGTCACAAAAATCTGTGGTATTGCGGAGGCTAATGTCTACATTAAATCTATATATATATATATATATATATATATATATATATATATATATATATAAATAAGTGTTTTGTCTGTATAATGCTCAGAATTTGAAAAGAATGGTATTTCTGTATTGGTCATGTCCACAGTAGCAAGGAAATGCAATTTTTACTTTTCTGTAATTTCTGTATGTATGTATGTATGTATGTACTCGCATCACTAGAAAACGGCTGAAGAGAATTTAATGAAAATTATCTCCATTCAAAAAATCATTTGTTTTACTAACGTATCTTCTTTATTCAACAAAACTACAGTATTACCCTTATGAGCCTTTGTAATGACTATGTTATCTTTGATTTTCTTGTTGATCATTCGGAGATTATATTTGTTTTGACATCTGCGTTAGTCTTCGTCAGATAAAGAAGGACCCCACTAACAATATGCAAAAGACATTTAAGCAAATTTTAACTAATACTAACTTCCTGATGGATTCGAAAGAAGCAAAACGCTTGGAAAATATGAACCCAGGATTACCCAAATTGAGGGTAATGCCTAAGGTACAGAAAGACCGGTCGTAAACTTCAGAAACTGTCCCACATATAAAACGGCCATATTTATACACATGTTTTTAAAGAAATATTATAGACTAGCTGATGTACCCGTGATTCGCTACGGAATTCTTCATTGTATACAGAATTCTAGCTTGGGTAGCGAACTCGTTGTGAGCAAGATAGCTCTTAACGTTACCCTAGGAACCGGGCGAGTTGGCCGTGCGTGCAGAGGCGCGCGGCTGTGAGCTTGCATCCGGGAGATAGTAGGTTCGAATCCCACTATCGGCAGCCCTGAAAATGGTTTTCCGTGGTTTCCCATTTTCACACCAGGCAAATGCTGGGACTGTACCTTAATTAAGGCCACGGACGCTTCCTTCCAACTCCTAGGCCTTTCCTATCCCATCGTCGCCATAAGACCTATCTGTGTCGGTGCGACGTAAAGCCCCTAGCAAAAAAAAGTTACCCTAGAAACGTGACGGGGAAGTCACCAAACGTCTTTTCTCATATTAAGACTGAGTTGGGGAATTTTCACTGTAATGGTAGACCCGCTTGCATATCATCAGTCACAATCAGGTTGGGGAGCTTTCATTATAATGGTAGACACTCACTCTCCACCTGCCTTTTTACATCCTCAGAAAGACTGTCTTAGTGGTTTTCCCAACTGAAATGAATATAAGAATGACGTCAGTAGGAATGGCGTCATTAAAAGGAATGCTTTCATATGAAATATTCGATCAAATGAAAAGCCACACAATTTCTCACTTTTAACGAACAGGACTAGGCTTACACGTTATAATTCTAATGTTAGGTCCGTATTGAAATGTACGTAAATACAAAGTGTGTTACAAGTGTTATTTTTTATATCCACCTATTCAATACAAAGAGATCTTTTTAGAAATTAAATAGTATTATAAAATGTTAAGGGACATGTTTCGCCCATATTAAGGGCATCATCAGCCTCAAACTCAAACCTGTATGGTGAAAAATCAGGATCCTGATTGCTCTTACAAGTCATAAAAAGATGATATCATTGTAGGTGTCTGTCCAAACATACAAATTGTTAGAATGTCCTTGGCTAAAATTGCAGTATCAAGCTGCATGTCAAAAGTTCACACGATTATACTTTCTGGAGCGTTGAAAAACTTGTTGGGGTAGAGTAATAAACAGCTCAGTCTTTATAATGAAACAGAATGTGCCTCCTTGAATATTCCTGTTAGAGGATCAGAAAAAACAAAGCTGATAAACTGTCACAGATGCCAATTTCGTATGTTGTGAAAAGACAACAGCCTTTTTAAGTGGCTGTTCAACTGGGTATAGTCTATTTAACGTGCTGAAGGAGTGAAAGTTGAATGCGTTATGATAAGATAACTGTCTTCTTTAAGTAATTGTGGGAGTAAGGAAAAAGCATTCGGTTGTCTATAGATGTATTTATCTTGTTTGAAGGAGCGAAAGTCGAAGGTTTTTCGACGCTGATAGAGTCTGTAACAAGAGGAGAGTGAATGCTTAGGAAGATATTTTTGAAGAGAATGTGGGTTTAACAAATAAAACATGGAAAATGTATAAAACACTTACCCTTTCGTCTGTAAAGATGTAAATTAGTTATGGAACGGTTAGTTGAAGAAAAACAACGTTATGTGTAGGTTCATTTATTTCTTTGACTGTTATGCAGTTGCTATGGTAGCGTTGAATGCCTGGCACTTGTGCT
The DNA here is from genome assembly GCF_040414725.1 of Anabrus simplex. NCBI lineage: Eukaryota > Metazoa > Arthropoda > Insecta > Orthoptera > Tettigoniidae > Anabrus > Anabrus simplex. The sequence goes on from NC_090271.1 coordinate 3,004,349, forward strand.
TCTAGTATTGTATCGATGTGAGATTGGCGGAGGAGGATGTGGTGGAGGGGAGGGGGTAGGCGGAGCATTAAATTTATGTGTTGTTGGTTGCGAGAGATTTGCATGGTCGGACAGGGAGGGATTCGTGTTGGGTTGCGGGAGAATTGTGGGGACGGACATGAAGGGAATCAAGTTAGTTAAAGTAGTGGAGGTTCTAGAAGATGTTAACTTAAGATTTTTAAGAATGTAGTTATGTTTTGAATTTAGAGTTTGCAATAATTTGGGTAAACTTTCGTATAATGGATTCTTGACTTCAATTAAATCATTGAGGTTTAGATTTTTGTTGTAGTATTGGTCCAAAAATATATAGATGGTTTCAAGTTCATTCATCAACTTTGTCTACTCTTTTAATAATTGTGAGGTCTCTTTCTATCGGCGTGAAGTGATGTCCTGTTTCTTTCATATGGGAGCTCATAGCTGAAAATTTATTGTGCTTAATGGCATTATAGTGTTCTAAGTACCTAGTTTGAAAACTCCGGCCTGTTTGACCAATATAAGAGACGTTGCATTGCGTGCAGGTGAGCCTGTATATGCCTGAGCCTGAGTAAATGTTTTGCTTGAATTGACTGTGTTGTGATTAAAAAATAATTTTTGGTTAGTGTTTGTTGTCCTAAGAGCTATACTGGTATTTTTGAATTTTATTGGGTTCAAGACCTGGTGAAAGTTTGGATTGTTGTAGGTGAAGGTAACGAATTTGGATTTTTTAGGTTTGTCAGGGATGAGGTTTGTTGTTAATTTGAATTTGACCTTATTTATTAAACGGTTAATCATTTCAGGTTTATATCCATTGATTGTTGCTAAATCCTTTATATAATTTAGTTCTGTTTGAAGGTTCTTGGGTGTTAGAGGGATTTTTAAAGCTCTGTAAATTAAACTGTGGAATGTGGCCAATTTATGGGAGTTAGGATGTAAAGAGGTATTTTTGATTGTTAATGGGGTGTGAGTAGGTTTTCTGTAAATATTAAAATCGAAGTTGCCATTAAGAAGAGTTACTGTGAGATCTAGGAAATGTAAGGATCCCCTGACTTCATCTTCCTTGGTGAATTTAACACTGTATTTTGGTCTAGGTTGTTTAAATAATTTAAAATATCGGTACTGTTGTTGAGATCTTTACTGATTATTACGAATGTGTCGTCTACATACCGAAGCCATAAGGTAAGGCCTTTTATTTTATTTATTATTTTATAATGTTCTAAAGAATCTAAATAGATGTCAGCTAAGATGCCCGATAAGGGATCACCCATAGCTAGGCCATCTTGGTGGTAAATGTTACCATTAAAAGTGAAATAGTTATTTTTTAGCACAACATTTAGGATTTTTATGAAGTCTTCTAATTCAAACTTGCTGAGGTTGCTGTGTTTTGCGAGAATGTCTTTGATAATATTTAGTTTCCTTTGTTGGTACATTAGAATACATATTAGTAATGTCAAAAGAGCACATAATGTGGTTTGCTAGTAAGGTGAATTTTTTAAAAATTTTGCAGAAGTCTTTTGAATTTTTTAAAGGGAATTTATTGTTAAATTTGTAATGCCTTTTTACAAAATAGTGGATATATTTTGAGGTTTTGTATGTCGGACTACTTCTACAGTTGATGATTGGGCGTATGGGTGTGTTTTTCTTATGTAATTTAGGCAATGCTCTGGCTGTGGGGGTTTTAGGGTTCATAAAGATTAGTTTTTGTTGTTCTTGTTCATTGAGTAAAAATCTGGAATTCTTTAATAGTGTTTTTAAATTTCATTGTACTTTTATTGTGGGGTTTTTATGGACTATTGTGTAAATCTCATTTGTGAAAAATTCTTCCGTTTTTTCAATGTAATCTTTCTTATTAATTAAAACAGTAGTCCCTCCTTTATCGGCTTTAGTTACTATTATGTTGTTATCTTTTATTTTGTTTTTAACCTCTTTAATTAATTTTGAATGATTGAGAACAGCGTTTTTATTTAAACCTTCAATTAGTGTTTTTTTATCTCGTATCTAGTGTCATTTTGTAATTCCAGAGGAAGTTTTGAAATATTCGTCTCGACTAAGATGCCCGATAAGGGATCACCCATAGCTAGGCCATCTTGGTGGTAAATTTTACCATTAAAAGTGAAATAGTTGTTTTTTAGCACAAAATTTAGGATTTTTATGAAGTCTTCTAATTCAAACTTGCTGAGGTTGCTGTGTTTTGCGAGAATGACACTTGGCCACATTTCACAGTTTAATTTACAGAGCTTTAAAAATCCCTCTAACACCCAAGAACCTTCAAACAGAACTAAATTATATAAAGGATTTAGCAACAATCAATGGATATAAACCTGAAATGATTAACCGTTTAATAAATAAGGTCAAATTCAAATTAACAACAAACCTCATCCCTGACAAACCTAAAAAATCCAAATTCGTTACCTTCACCTACAACAATCCAAACTTTCACCAGGTCTTGAACCCAATAAAATTCAAAAATACCAGTATAGCTCTTAGGACAACAAACACTAACCAAAAATTATTTTTTAATCACAACACAGTCAATTCAAGCAAAAACATTTACTCAGGCTCAGGCATATACAGGCTCACCTGCACGCAATGCAACGTCTCTTATATTGGTCAAACAGGCCGGAGTTTTCAAACTAGGTACTTAGAACACTATAATGCCATTAAGCACAATAAATTTTCAGCTATGAGCTCCCATATGAAAGAAACAGGACATCACTTCACGCCGATAGAAAGAGACCTCACAATTATTAAAAGAGTAGACAAAGTTGATGAATGAACTTGAAACCATCTATATATTTTTGGACCAATACTACAACAAAAATCTAAACCTCAATGATTTAATTGAAGTCAAGAATCCATTATACGAAAGTTTACCCAAATTATTGCAAACTCTAAATTCAAAACATAACTACATTCTTAAAAATCTTAAGTTAACATCTTCTAGAACCTCCACTACTTTAACTAACTTGATTCCCTTCATGTCCGCCCCCACAATTCTCCCGCAACCCAACACGAATCCCTCCCTGTCCGACCATGCAAATCTCTCGCAACCAACAACACATAAATTTAATGCTCCGCCTACCCCCTCCCCTCCACCACATCCTCCTCCGCCAATCTCACATCGATACAATACTAGAAGCACAAGTGCCAGGCATTCAACGCTACCATAGCAACTGCATAACAGTCAAAGAAATAAATGAACCTACACATAACGTTGTTTTTCTTCAACTAACCATTCCATAACTAATTTACATCTTTACAGACGAAAGGGTAAGTGTTTTATACATTTTCCATGTTTTATTTGTTAAACCCACATTCTCTTCAAAAATATCTTCCTAAGCATTCACTCTCCTCTTGTTACAGACTCTATCAGCGTCGAAAAACCTTCGACTTTCGCTCCTTCAAACAAGATAAATACATCTATAGACAACCGAATGCTTTTTCCTTACTCCTACAATTACTTAAGGAAGACAGTTATCTTATCATAACGCATTCGACTTTCACTCCTTCAGCACGTTAAATAGACTATAGGCAGCTGAACAGTCACTTAAAAAGGCTGTTGTCTTTTCACAACATACGAAATTGGCATCTGTGACAGTTTATCAGCTTTGCTTTTTCTGATCCTCTAACAGGAATATTCAAGGAGGCACATTTCTGTTTCATTATAAAGACTGAGCTGTTTATTACTCTACCCCAACAAGTTTTTCAACGCTCCAGAAAGTATAATCGTGTGAACTTTTGACATGCAGCTTGATACTGCAATTTTAGCCAAGGACATTCTAACAATTTGTATGTTTGGACAGACACCTACAATGATATCTTTTTATGACTTGTAAGAGCAATCAGGATCCTGATTTTTCACCATACAGGTTTGAGTTTGAGGCTGATGCTGCCCTTAATATGGGCGAAACATGTCCCTTAACATTTTATAATACTATTTAATTTCTAAAAAGATCTCTTTGTATTGAATAGGTGGATATAAAAAGTAATAACACTTGTTTGTATTCAGGACTAAGCTGCCAATCTAACAGTCCACAGTTCCAGAGCTGGTATGACCAAGCTGCAGACTGCCGTGAGCCGTGAACACTCTTCGTCCATTTTCAGCGGAGAGGGGTTCGAATAGTGGCGACTCCCAGGGCAAAAACTATGCCCTTTTAGTGATCTGTTTCCTAGGAGTACGCGATGAGTCGGAAAGTATCAATTCACTACACTGGCGGCAGAAAAATCTATCTGAATTTGAGGCAAATTTTTCCTCCAAGCCAGAGGAGAAACCTGTTCACTGCTAATTTGGAATAAAATGAATGAAGAATTTAATAAAAGTGAAGAGGAAGAAGCTTTTCTTAAGAAACGGCTCTTTTCAGTGTTGAATTTTTAGTTATTTAGTGAATTGTGTTGCAATACTTTGGAATAGCCCTAATTGTGATTCTAGACCATGCCATACTAATACTACTACTACTACTACTACTACTACTCAGTGAGCCTATGCCTTAAGCAAGTCGACTGCTCATTCAAAACAGCGTGTCAGAGTAGGGATCGAATATCTGGAATACTATGATGAACCAGTTTGTTACGTACCAGCTGTATCAGAAAATGTATGAACCAGAGGAATGGCATGCTAAAGAAGAAAGTTTTCCAACTCCCTGTCTATTTCCCGCTAATATTCCATCAGGCTATTGTACTCGGTACGCAGCAGTAATCCCATCTATCAGAGTTGAGAGGCAGCATAAGAGACACAGAACATCACAACAAACAATGGTCGATGTAATGTTATTATTGATCAGTGTTATATGCTTTCGATATTGCAGGCCTTCACATTTAGTTTTATTCCGACTCTGAAATACCACTCTTATCATAGTCGGTACGTTAAAACTGAATAAAACATAAATGACCGGAAATTGTATTCTCTATAACTTTTGTTATGTAGTACTTTTCGATAGGACCAATAACATAGGTATTTAAAAGTTACATTTTAGGCGCCTTCCCCTAAAGTACAATTTCATCCAGGGTGAATAAAATTGTTTATAGCTTAGACTGTTGTTTCTTATTCCCCGACTCTATATACCGATTTTCATTCAATTTTGTTAACCCATTTTCTCGTGGCTCGGCGTTGATATGGACTAGCAACAAAAATACAACTTCATGAATATCTGTGTTATCATAGCCGGTACGGTAAAAATGTGTAACACATAAATGGTCGGAAATTTAATTCTATATATCTTTGGTGATGTAGTATTTATCGATATGACCACTGATAATATAAATATTTGAGAATTCCATTTTAGGCCTTCCACTGAACTACCATTCCACTCAGCGTGAATTAAATGATTGATAGCCTAGACTGTAGTGGCTCATTCTCCGACTTTGCATACCAATTTTAATGAGATAGGACCACTAATAACGTAAATATTTAAGAATTAAGATTTAGGCCTTCCCCCTAAAGTACCATTTCACTCAGTGTGAATAAAATTATTTATAGCCTAGATTGTAGTGACTTATTCCCCGACTTTGCATACCACTTTTATTAAGATAGGACCACTAATAAAATAAATATTTGAAAATTAAATTTTATGCCTTCCCCTAAACTACCATTTCAATCAGCGCGAATAAAATTATTTCTAGCCTAGATTGTAGAGACTTATTCGTCGACTTTGCACACCGATTTTCATTAAATTCTCTTCAGCCGTTTTCTAGTGATGCGTGAACATACATACATACATACATACATACATACATACATACATACATACATACATACATACAGACAGACAGGCAGGCAGACAGACAGACAGAAATTACAGAAAAGTAAAAATTGCATTTCCTTGCTACTGTGGACATGACCAATACAGAAATACCATTCTTTTCAAATTCTGAGCATTATACAGACAAAACACTTATTTATATATATATATATATATATAGATTTAATGTAGACATTAGCTTCCGCAATACCACAGATTTTTGTGACAGGACAAAAAACGTCATTTTATCGCAACATAATACCATCCATTGCTTTGATGTTAAAGATATGTACTCAAATATCCTGATTACGGAGACTATTAACATCGTTAAACATAACTTGAATACACACAGCCCGTTGAGTAGAGTAGAGATAGACTTATTAACGTTCACACTAGAAAACAACTTTTTTACTTTTAATAACAACGTGTATAAACAAGTAAACGGGTTGGCCATGGGATCACCAGTGTCTGGCATCCTTGCGGATATATATATGGACCACATGGAATCTAATAAAATAATCGGTAAAATAAGAGGATTAGATTTATGGTTGAGGTTTGTTGATGACACGTTCGTTATCATTAATGAACAGGACCTCAAACGAAACGAGCTGTTAGACCAGTTAAACAACTTAGATAAACACATAACGTTTACAACTGAATATAAAAACCTTGTTTACCATGTATTCAGAAAGCCTACACATACATATGTTATCAGGAAAGACTCAAACCACCCGGGAGAACACAAGAAAGCGGCTTGATCAATAGAGCAGTAAGAACGCCACTAGATAAAAGTGAATTTAATAAAGAGATAAACATTATCCACGATATTGCCAGAAGAAATGGCTACCCTACGAGCTATGTCAATAGGATAAAGAGTAAGGTCGTGAATAGACCTAACACTCTACTTGTAAATAGGAAAGAAAAGAAGAAATTTGCTACATTCACTTATATTAATAAACAATCATCATATGGCTTGGTTAAACTCTTTAGGAAACACAACATCCACGTATCCTTTAGGACCGATAATAATAATAATAATAATAATAATAATAATAATAATAATAATAAAATTTTGTTCAACTCAAATAGCATAAACACCAGTAGCATTTTCCGTAAGTTAGGAGTATATATATTGTCTTGCCAAGACTACGAAAAAAAGTATGTAGGACAGTTGGGAAGGAGCGTGTCGGTACGGTATAAAGAGCATGTGAATGCACGAAGACATACTAGATACTCTGCTATGTGCGAACACATGCACGAAAACAATCATCACTTCACTAATATTGAACGGGACATGGACCCGCTAAACAAAGGTAAACAAATGAATAACCTTGAGAAATGAGAAATTTACATGTTAGAAAAATGTGATAATGAAAATTGTCTTAACGAGCACATGGCAGAGGATAACTTGTTTAAATTGGTGACCCAATACGCTATGAAGAGAGCAAAAGAGAAGGAAGAAAAGCGCGTAAGAGGGGAAGTATGACGTTAGAACACAGGGGCAGTACTCTCCCCTCCTCCGTCCGTTCACCGCGCCTCCCACTGCAACTCCGCAATCAGTCGCCGAACAACTTCAGCCGCTGTTATATATCCTTAATAGTTACATGACAGCCTCACGTACTTCTTGTTTCATTATATTGGTAAGTTTTAATAATTTTACGCTTTGTATTCTCATTTTGATTATGTTATAGTCTTCCGATTATAGTTTCTGTTTTACTTTTCCCTCTTACAGATCATTTTAAGCTCATATCACCTAGCTGCATAACACACCCATTAACGGATGGTTTCGGCATGACAACAAGTTTTTGCACTATTTTATCTTATTCTTAACTCCAATTGAATTTTACAAGAAATCATCAGATCATCAAGTACACAGTGATCTTAATGCCACAACAAGAACATAGTGCTCAATATTTTAATTCATACAGAATTGTGAGTTTTATCGTATTCGACTGCACGGAATTAAATTCCATGCATCCACTCTCCGATTTTTAAGAATGTCAAATTGTATTGGCAACAGTTTTGGATTTCTTAATTGGGGGGCCCCCTTTTAACTAGGTCTTTTTGTGCACAGGAATTTTAATTTTAATTTGACTAGCTGATGAAGGGAATGTATTAAGTTTCTCGAAACATGTACTAGACTAATGTAAATAAATATAAATAATTAATATTTGGTACATATTTGTTGTGATAAAGTCAATACGGATCAAATACCGGCCACTATGGTCAAGATTATTAATAGAAATATTACATTACTCGAGCCCAATTTCCCAAAAGACGAATAGCAAGGCATGCTTTACAACTGGAACCATCTTCTGTTAACACCTATGAGGGCGACACTTTCATAAATGCAGGTGCTGGCAAAAGAAAGGAGAGGGCCACTATGGGTTGAGACTTGCAAACCTAATGCACGTTGCTCACGGTAAAATTTTCTGTCAAATTTATTGTACAATAATTTAATTTTGTAAAATTTCTGTTGCTCACGGTAAAATTCAAGTTTTACAAAACCTTTGATAAATCTTTTCATAAAACAGGATATGTTCTATTCTGTAAAATTAATTTTACAAAACGAACCAATCAGTGAAGCTGACATCACGATGATGCTGGCGCTACGTTGTGAGAAGATTGTGAAGCTCGATAGTAAACAAACACTTCTTTGTAAAATGGCAGGACCTGGGTGGACTAGTGTTTTACTGGACGAATACCAGAAATATCCATATTTGTACAAGGTTAAAAGGGCACTTTGCCACAATAGAAATGCAAGAAGAGAGGCAGAAAACACAATCGCCGAATTCCTATATGAATGTTGGTCTTCTAACCTCAACTAATTTTCGACCAAGGACAGCAATCCTCTACCTTCTTCTCTTCTTTTGATCCAATCCCGAGTCCAGCATTTCCTGGCATTTCTTTTCTTCCTTTTTACCACCGTACAACACATAATTGCAGCTAAAGCAGCAAGTTTTGCTTTGTTTGTTGGAGCCATACTCTCAAACACACTAAGTTGAACAGCTGATTCTTGGTTTACAAGTTTATCGATAGATGGCAGCACATATACATCTTAGTTCAGAAGTGAGTTCATAGGTGGTCATCCCTATGTTTCCACGGATTTTATAAAATAATTTTACCGTGAGCAACACAACTTGTTTTCACCAAATTTTTATAAAATTAATTGTACAACAAATTTTACGAAACATTTTACCGTGAGCAATAGGAATAATACTGTCAGAGTTGGAAGCAAGGGAACCACACTCCCTAGTGGACGTACCCAATGGGGAGCACAGAGGAGAGATGAATGCTTAGCACCCCACCCCACCAAAAAAGTGCATTACAAATTGTAGTTTATTCCATTAAAAATTCAGTGGAAAAATTACATAACTTAAAAGAAAAACTCTAATAACAGTAGAAAAATTGCTATACATTCAACTAAATCAGTGGGATGGAGTGGCTGGCTCAACCTCTCTCCCTCCTCTTCCATCTTAACATGTACTGTGGAAACAAGGGAGAAGACAAAATGAAAGTTGGAACAGCTCAAATATTTATTCTTATCCAAACAGAAATACATCAAACAGTTATAAAAATATATATCCCACTTTTTTAAATCTACTCTTAACATACTGATTATTTTTATACAGAGTAAGCGTATCCCTGATGTGGTTTTCTACATGATGCCATGTTACAAAACTATATTTGATTGGAGAGGAAGAAAAATTACTGGCTCTGAGGTTAGATTTTACAGCACACAGAACGACATGTTTCATGGTCATTGGTCAGCCCATAGAGGTATGGAGAGCTACTGGAATAGAGTCAAAGAAGCTATGGAATAAAGATATTCAGAAAATTACTGGCAGAGAACAGCCGAAAACCATTCCACCTGAAAGAAAATTGGGAGAAACTACTTGGAGAAGACGCCACAGAATTAGTAAATGTCTGAGCATAGGCACCTCGTTTTTGGGACAATATGGTATCTATATGAATATGATTTTAACATTTCTCAGGAAGAGGTTGCTTGCTTGTTTTTTTAAAGGGGCCTAACATCTAGGTCATTGGCCCTTTGGGAATTATCCTGATGAAATCAGAAGTCTGCTACAAAGAAACAAAGTGCAAGTCAATGAAAAGAGAGGTATAAGTTAGGGATTCGAACCATGGGACCGATTGAGTGTGTAACACTGTACTGCTCCTCTATGTTAACCAACCTGCTGTCTATAACATTTATACTGTGTAATATTTTATAAGAATTACTGATTGGCTTTTAGCACTGTCACTGTGATTGTGTTTTAACATGAAGACTACATTTTCCAGTATGATCTCAGATCCCACCCATAAGTTTTCTAATTTAAATTTTGTCTAAATATATATTTTAAATTCATCTTTACAAAATTAATGTTTTTTTTTTTACTCCATTTTTTCCCCCTTTAATGTCGGTATTAGTTTTCAAGCTGTGGATATTTTCATGTACCTTGCTCGTCTTATTCGTCGCCGAGTGTGCCAGAGATCACTCCAGACTCAAATGGCGCTGTATCTGGGCTGATCGTTTGCACGATCTGTGATGTCGGGATGTGGCATCACTTGCATTACCTGTTGAGTACGTATCTGAGACTAAGCTTTGTGAAGCACAGCTACGACGACAGGAACTGCTCTTGATTATCCGAGTGGACCAAGGCTATACTCAGACAAAATGGGCGGCCACTAAAAACCTGTATTAGAAATTAGACTAACTGTTTACTCACTGGTGAGCTGTTCTCATCACGCTCCTCACTTTGACTCTACAACCACAAAAACAATATTTTTCCACCTCTGTATTACGTTTTCCTCATCTGTCATTTATGTTTGTTGGGATACGTATGCTTCAATTTCTCCCATCACCAACAGTCGGTTCAACAACACCTAAATTACTGCCCAATTTTTGATGCATTCACCACGATCTAACCATTTAATAGCATTAAGCTTGTGATAACACCACATTCATTTGACCAACAACCGATGTAGCGATTACAGTACTCACAAATCAAGCTTTGAAAAGTGACAAATGACTGTTTTGTGGATGGAAACATGATCAGCCTCTACTATATTTTATAAGACCAGGGGTTTTTAAAGTATACATACAGCAACTGCCACTCAGCTGCAGAGAGGGACGCAGATACAGTTTGCAATTAAATCATTGTGAAGAAGCTGACAGGTTACTTCTTTTTCCATTTGTTCACTTCAGCTTTAATTTTCATGATGTGCTTGGGGTAGGTCCGACAGCAGCCTCCAATATAACGCACTCCCAAGTCGAGCCATTCGTGAACATATTCCTCAACAGGACGGCACTCCTGTCCTTCCAACCACCTGTAAAAACAGAACTTCCTCATTAACCTGGTCAAAATAAAATGTAGTGTGTATCAAGAGTTGAGAATGACAACAGCAGAGAGGGTGAAACAGCAAGGAGTCTGCTCCACATGAACTTTGTGCAGGCATTTGGAACTGAACCCAGCTCTTCAGAGGGCACATCACCCTTCATGGTAACATGATGCACAGTAATAAGCAATACTAGTTGCTACATGTTGGATTGTAAAGCCCTCACTCTGGCAACAGCGAGTACATTTGAGCCACCTTTCATTCTGGAGCCTCGAAGTGGAAACAGGACCCAAGTTTCAAGGTAGGGTGTGAGACTTCCTGACGGCACCAACTTATATCAATTTCCTCGGTCTGCCTGCCCACAAGGCCTCCAGTAGATAGCTTTCTGGGGTCGCTTTTATCCAGCTTCCATCAAACTCTCAAACTCACCAACGTCTAAATGAGTGAAAGTCTGAACTCGAATGTTTCAACATGTGAAATTTTAAAGAGAAAAGTGAAGCCCATCTGATTCCTCCAATACATGTGACAGATGTGGAAACTACATACCTAGTCCATATAAACCACAAGGAGTTTTATGAGAACTTCTTTCCATCTTACATGATAAAAGAAATACAAAGTATTTTATGATATCTTCAGCAAGAAAACTGCATCTTACATTTTACATGTTGGCAATGAAGGAAACAAACATGGCCAAACAAGACCATTCGCTTGTGGGACACCAAGTGGAGAAATACTACAAATGGAAGCATAACAAAGTCAAACTTTCCTAATGTATGGAGTAGATTGGCATGGACTCACTCAGTTCCATCATTGCAACATTCTCCTTCTCCATTAAATTCTGGTTTTTCCTGTCAGGGGCATAAGATGTATAATTCCCACCTTCATAATATTAATTGCTGGTTGCCCACTTTATCACAGCTCCTCCAGCACAAGAACTGCGCATCGCTTTTAGCAAGGCTGATAATTACGCCACTCACTTTAGGCTATTGTTACAATTGGGTCGCCACTCCCAAAGGCATTTTTGAGGTACTACCAGCAATTATTCAGGCTGTTCCTTACATGGGGAACAGACGCTGCTGATGAATAGGGTACTCATACTATTCCCCGAGCACCGGGCTGTCACTTCCGCAACCTCCACCCTTCTGAAGTCCATCTTCGCTCGGAACCCTGAGCTGGGACCCTTACTGGATGCTACACACCAAAGATGAGAACTTCACACTTGAGATGCTGCAGGGCATCCACGCAATAAGTGAAAAGTAGCAGATTCAAATGTGGTATCAATTTATATAGTCATTTTTTTTTTTTTTTTTTTTGCTAGGAGCTTTACGTCGCACCGACACAGATAGGTCTTATGGCGACGATGGGATAGGAAAGGCCTAGGAGTTGGAAGGAAGCGGCCGTGGCCTTAATTAATGTACAGCCCCAGCATTTGCCTGGTGTGAAAATGGGAAACCACGGAAAACCATTTTCAGGGCTGCCGATAGTGGGATTCGAACCTACTATCTCCCGGATGCAAGCTCACAGCCGCGCGCCTCTACGCGCACGGCCAACTCGCCCGGTAATTTATATAGTCAATACCGACGAATATGAACATGGATGTAATGTTAATTCTCTAAAAAATAGGCACTACATTACTGTACCTTAGTTAGTGCCACCGAATTTGATAGCTCCACTGGCTGAGGGCATGCGGCACTATTTGAAATGCAGGAAAATGAACAAGGAATAGAGCCTTAATAAGGTAGCAAGAAAATACACAGTTCAAAAAATTAGGAGAACATGTTTCGTAACGTCTGGTATGTGAACGTTAATTTGGGAGATGATATTCCAATGCTCATACAGCATATCTTCAAATCTTAACTACTCAGGGTATGTCAAATCGAAGTTATACTCCATCTGTAAGCATAGCCATGCATTAAACTGTCAGGTGACCCCTCAAAACGAAGTGAATAGCAGTGCGTCCGTGTGTTGTTAGGTACACAGACTATTGCGGTCATTTGAGCATGTTGTACGTAAACCAGCACATCCCATGAGACATTTTAACAAGGTTCAATTCGCAAGGGGCGTCACTTCGATCCAGGAGGATGGACTTTTCGTCGTGTTGCTGTGGATCTCAATGTCTCTCGGTCAGTTATTCAATGCTTGTGGAATCCCTACATTGAGACAGGCCAGTCCACAAGGAGGGATGGACAAGGTCGTGGACGCATTACAACCCGACTGGATGACCGATATCTGACTATCTGTGCATTGCGGCATCGTTCAGTAACTGCCAGAGAACTGCAACAAGACCTCAGGAGGGTCACTGGAGTCACTGTGTCTGACCAGACAGTAACGAACAGGTTAAGAGAAATATCTTTACGACCCAGACGTCCTGTTCGAGTGCCCTGTTTAACGCAGCAACATCGCGCAGCTCGCCTTCTATTTGCTCGTACCCACGTCAACTGGCAACTTTGCCAATGGAGACCTGTGTTGTTCACAGACGAGTCCAGATTTCCCCTGACACAGTGTGATGGATGTGAACATGTACAGAGACACCATGGTGAGCAGTACATGCCAAATGTTGTCCAGGAAGGCGACCCATTCGGACAAGGTTAGGTGATTGTGTGGGGTGGCATCAGTACTGATGGCCGTACAGATCTTGTCGTCCTCCATGGAAATCTTACTGCTGTGGGGTACATTCAGCAGATATTGCTACAGCATGTGTTGGTTGCTGCATACGGTGTTGGCCCTGAATTCATACTCGTGCACGACAATGCCAGGGCTCATGTAGCACGCATCATCGGAGCTGTCTTGCGAGAACTGGACATTCAAGAGATCGAATAGCCAGCAGTGAGTCCCTGACCTTAATCCCGTCAAGAATGTGTGGGATAGGCTTGACAGAAGTGTTCGTGGGCGTCCTGTTCCACCACAGACTCTCCAAGACCTCAAACAGGTTCTCATTGAAGAATGGGACCTGATACCGCAACGTGACCTCCGTCGACTTATACAGAGCATGCCACATAGGTACCAAGCTCATGGAGGACATATACCATACTGAAGCTCTCCAAGTGTGATAAAAATCCATCCTGGAGGACTGTTATGACTTTGTTTTCGCTCCTATTTGGACATTTCCGTTTGTGTTCCGAAAATGAACACGAATCCATCAATGTTCTTTTGTATACTTCAACGCTAAAGAATAAAGGTTAAGTTGGTAATATACCTGGGTGTTTTGTGGAGCATGGCATACGTTCCCCCAATTTTTTTGAACTGTGTACTTAAGAATAATGGAGATGAATATATCCACAACACACTTACCCAAGTTTTACATCATAAATTTCTCCACTGTTTGGATAAACAACTAATGGTATTATGTCAGAGTTGTTAGTGTTGATGCCATTCATCAGAGGTGATACAAATTTTGGATTCAAACAGTTAGCTCCAACTGCCACCAGCTGAGAAGTAGTTTGCACCCAACAGCTTCGAACGGCATCTTGAAATGTTTCTCCGTGTGATGTGTGTAGCTCATCCTGATAGGATCAAACAAAATACACAATAAGAAAGTCATCAATAACATGAGTCAGGTTGTCGAGCCAGTACAAGTCAAAGGTGGTAAAGAATGGCACATGATCATAGCTGTGAATTAATGATTCTTTCGCAAGGACGATATGAATATTAAGTAAATTCATGAAAGATTTCTTGCCTAAATAAGAGATTTACGGTGTGTAACAGTATTCAGTATTTTATGCATCAAAACTCTGCTTCATTTACATACAATGAAATACAGCCTAGTTGAACGTCCCCTTAAAGCAACAGTCAAACTACAAAATGCTACATCATTGAACACAACAATGCAGAGGCAAGTTTCCTTCTGTATTCCTCACACAATGTCGATCCGTATCGTGCCAGTTAATGTGTTTTTCCAATCCCTGCAAGTATTCTTGCTGCCATCTCTGCCACAACCGCTGCCGGATTTTCTGCAGACAAGTGGTTGTCAGGTTCTCTCAACACATCCCTTTGCAAAGGTTGCATGATCGAGTCGCTTAGAAGAAAATGTGCAGGTGTTAGGATTTGTAAACCATTTGGATTGTTCGGCAAGCGAGTAAGGGGGCGTGAATTTAGTACAGCCTCAGTGTAGGTTTCCTTGAAGGTTAGCATGCATCCCTGTGTTTCACTTAGCAAGTGCCTTAGCTGCTTCCCACAATCCCCCTAAGTGGGGTGATCGGGGAGGAATGAAATAGGATTCCTTGAAGGTTAGCATGCATCCCTGTGTTTCACTTAGCAAGTGCCTTAGCTGCTTCCCACAATCCCCCTAAGTGGGGTGATCGGGGAGGAATGAAATAGGATTCCTTGAAGGTTAGCATGCATCCCTGTGTTTCACTTAGCAAGTGCCTTAGCTGCTTCCCACAATCCCCGTAAGTGGGGTGATCGGGGAGGAATGAAATAGGATTCCTTGAAGGTTAGCATGTGTCCCTGTGTTTCACTTAGCAAGTGCCTTAGCTGCTTCCCACAATCCCCGTAAGTGGGGTGATCGGGGAAGAATGAAATAGGATTCCTTGAAGGTTAGCATGCATCCCTGTGTTTTACTTAGCAAGTGCCTTAGCTGCTTCCCACAATCCCCCTAAGTGGGGTGATCGGGGAGGAATGAAATAGGATTCCTTGAAGGTTAGCATGCATCCCTGTGTTTCACATAGGAAATGCCTTTTCTTTCTTTCTTTCTTTCTTTCTTTCTTTCTTTCTTTCTTTCTTTCTTCAGGATCAGCAACAGCATAATGCCGAATTACAAAGATCCGAGCTATGTACAATAGATATAGATCTAAAATGAAAGATATATAAATATTTACAAAGGACAAAAATATACACAATAAAAACTGTACAATCGTTTATAATACATAGTTTCATAAACAATGATATTAGCAAAGAAAAATACATTTACAGTAAATACAGGAGCAGAACGGGAAAGAACAAGAAGGAAACGTTACAAAGATGTCTCGATTCTTGAACATTGCTGGAATACGTACAGAAAGGGACCTTTGGGTGAGAGAAAGCCGGGAGTAAGGAGTATGGAATAGGGTCTTCATTCTGGTACTACAGGACGGGACGTGCAGGGGGAATAAGGAAACTAAAGCAGCTTTAGGTCGGCTACTTTCCTCCGAGCAGAAAGAGTCTTGAGTTTCAGTTTCCCAAGCACATGGATAGTGCTTAAGTTGCGACATACAGGGACCCTGTTTCTGACGATAGCACAGAAAAAAAATTGTACACGGTCAAGGTGGCTGAGATTTGAAGAAGCAGAAATGGACCAGACTGGAGAGGCGTATTCAACAATAGGTAAGATACAGGAAAAGTACAATGCTCTAAGGGCATTTACATCTGTGATGTTGGAAAACCTGTAGAGTAAACCAAGGAGTGATAGCACGTGAGGTGATCCTGTTTATGTGCGAGACAAACAAAAATTTACTGTCACAATGCAGTAAGTCTTTTTGATTGTCAACAAGAGCAATCTGTTGGTTCAGTAGGTGATATTCTTCTAGAACGGGGGATTTACAAAGTGTGAACGAAATGGTGGAACACCTGGACGGATGAGGTTTAAGACGCTATGTAGTACACCAACCTGACAGTGAATCAAGTGCATTTTGCAATTGCACTGTATCTGTGGGAGAATCGATCTGCTTGAAGATTTTACAATCATCTGCAAAGAGAAGGATTTCACATGAATGGTGGGAAACAGTATCGATAAGGTTATCAATAAACAGGGCAAAAAGAAGTGGACCTAGGACACTGCTCTGCGGGACACCAGAGAGGGTGGTGGTGGGAGAAGAATTGCATCCATCAAGGACCACGCGCTGTAGTCTTTCACTCAGAAAGCTATTAATTAGAGCTAGGAGTCTACCATGCATGTTAAACCGTTCAGAAAGTTTGTGTACAAAAAGCGTGTGATCCACGGTATCAAAGGCCTTCGCAATGTCAATCAAGTTGAGAGCCCGCATGGATGGCAGACGTGACATGATGGAGGAGGATGGCCAAGTTAGATACGCTTCCAGGAAGGAAACCATGCTGCTGAGGGGATATATATGGAACTGTAAACGCAAGAAAATGCTGGTGCATGATCCTTTTACAAATGATAAAGCAGGTAATATAGAGACCGGGCGATAATTTGCGATATCCGACCTCTGTCCACCTTTAAGAGCGGGTGTGATATAAGCAAGTTTCCAGGAGCTCGGAAAGTAGCCAACTGAGAAGCACCCGTTCAATATCATGCTAATAGGGTATGAAAGAGTTACTGCTGTATTCTTAAGGAAGATAAGACAGACCATCAGGACAAAGACGAAAGTAGGGAGTACATTTCAGATTCAGTGGTAGAAATATTACTGAGGCTATGGGAAGTAACAGGTTTGATTTTAGGAAAATCAGCATACTGCACAGGTTTAACAAAATTAGAGGTAAACTATTCATTGAATAATTCAGGTCTATCTGCTTCACTGGCTACAGAATGGTCTCGGGTTACTAATTCCAGTATTCGTTTGTTGTCTCTTCTGTTATTTATAAGTGACCAGAACATTTTACTGTTGTGTCTTACTTCAAGGCAGGCTCCGTTAATATATTCTGAGTTATCCCGCCTTAATAACAACTTGTGGTGTTTGCGAAGGTCAGAGAGTATTTTATAATTTCTCTCGGAGGGCGCATTTTTCCATTGTCTCCAGGCTACCGATTTTTTTAGTTCAGCACTTTTAGTATCACTCTTCATCCATGGGGAGAATTTTCTGGATATCAAACGAGTAGGAATGAGGTTGCAGATTACAGCAAGCGTCCAATCATAAAATAAGTCCACCGCATCTTGAACTTCACCCACATGCAACAAATGCCATGGTAACAGGGACAGGGTACGATTCACAGTCTGCCAGTCAACTTTATGCCACATAGGCACAGAGCTCCTAAGGACAGGTCGATGACATCTCGGAGCACGGGGAGGGGTAAGAGTGAAAGTTGCTTCAACGGACTTGTGGTTGGAGTTAAAAATATTTCGTCCCACAGAAACAGATGAGGGCTCGTTATAGGAAAGCAGGTAGTCAAGAAGACTATTTCTGCAGGTGTTTTCCAAGACACGCTGTTTGAAGTTCAGTCCAGTAATATAGTGGTCCATATACTATTTCTCCAGGCTGACCTAATGAAGGGGAAATCCAGGAGACAGACAGATTAAAGTCTCCTAGTATGACAATGTTATCTTTGGAATGAATGGCTTTAAGCACAAAGGAAAGAAAAGCTTCAGAATAGTTGAGACATGAACGAGGTGGTCTATAGAAACATGCAAATAGATATTTTATGTTATGAAATGTAACTTCAACCCAAACAGCTTCACAGTCATTCATCAGGTCGGAGCGTAGGGTCACATGCCATTTTGATTTGACAGCGATTAAAACACCCTGTCACCGGGATCCAGTTCTATGATCGGCCCTGAATAAGGAAATCTCTTTGGAGAGTAAGATTTCAGAGTCTAACACAAAATACGTCAACCAAGTTTCACTTAAGGCGATAACGTCGAAAGCAGCTAATTCTTGAACATGAACTTCCCAGTCTGTAATCTTATTTTTTATGGACCTGATATTTTGACAGTACACAGAGAACTCATTATTCGTCGTAGGCTTAGGGTTAATTTGTACATCACCAGACAGGAGTAACAGTGTTAGTAAAACACTTAACGGAGAGCGGCGTGCATGACAGTGTAATTTCAACGAATCGTGGGTCGATGTTAGGACCGTAAGAAAACAAGACAGATTAGCTGTCGGTAAGGAAGAAAAATAAAACTTACGATCCGAAGTTAAGCAGTCTCCTGCCAGTAAGAAGGCGAGGGAAGTTTCCACATTCCACTGCATACCTGCAGGCGGATCACACGCCACCATACTAGCAGAACAGTTCATCATCTTTTACAGCTAGCTGCTTCCCACAATCCCCGTAAGTGTTGTGATCAGGGAGGAATGAAATAGGTTTCCTCGAAAGTTAGAATGCGTCACTGTTTTTCACTTAGCAATGCATTTTCATTATCTTTACAGCTAGCTGCTTCGCACAATCCCCCTAAATGGGGTGATCAGAGAGGAATGAAACATGTTTCCTTGAAGATTGGCATGCACCCCCCTACCGAGCTCAATACCTGCAGTCGTAAGTGCGGCTAGTATACAGTAATCGAGAGATAGTGGGTTCGAACCCCACTGTCGGCAGCCCTGAAGATGGTTTTCCGTGGTTTCCCATTTTCACACCAGGCAAATGCTGGGGTTGTACCTAAATTAAGGCCATGGCCATTTCCTTCCCATTCCTATGCCTTTCCTATCCCATCATTGCCATACATATCTGTGACAGTGCGACGTAAAACAAATAGCATGCGTCCCTGTGTTTAACTTAGCAAGTGTCTTTTCATCATCTTTACAGCTAGCTGTTTCCCACAATCCCCTTAAGTGGGGTGATCAGGGAGGAATGAAATAGGTTTCTTCCAAGTTTAGCATGCATCACTGTGTTTCATTTAGGAAATGCCTTTTCATCATCTTTGGACATTGTTACTGCACATATCACATTAACAATTATATCTAAGAAATTATGTCATTTATTTGTGTTTTTTAAATCTACATTATCGTAGTATTTCATTTATAAAATGTATTTATTAATGAAGTTGTGAATAGAGGGCAGCACCTCGCTTCCAGGACTGTTTTCTGGCGCGAGTGACTGGGTAGGGACCAAGGAAAAGCGCGTCAGACATGCCATGAGTAACATGTGGAGACAACAGTCTCATGCAATCATGTAATTGCACAACAGTGCTAACATTTTAAGTGCAGCCAAACCATTGGCACAATAACAATTACGTCTTTTCAAGTGTAAAGAATATTTCTAGTGTTTTTTAGTGTCAGTGCGTACCTCATGTGTGAATGTATAAATGTATATATACAAGCAGTACTTACAGCACTGGTATGTTTTTAGTTCACGTATACTGAATAAATAAGTGACCTGTGTGCTCTTTATGTTTTACAACAGTATTTTCTTAATAACATTTAAGTGGTCCTCCGAAAGTGTACTTCATTATGTGGTTATCATATGCGACCACCAGAGGTAAGGTTAGATCGTGAACAAAACAACAGTTTCATCTCAGTCAAACAGACATCTTGATTTATACATATAATTTAACAACAGTCCATTTCACTGTGAATTCAAATTTTACTAGTTCTTAAATATTTTAATTTAAATGTGAGTTTACTTAAGTTGTTATTGCATAGACTGACAATCAGCACCTTAAATTGGCATTTATGAGCAGTAGATTTGTTGAAAATAATTTGATATGGAAAAACAGCTACCCTGTAATGATTAACAAGTATATTTTTATAACAACATTATAATATACTGTATTAAAAATTGAACTATTTTTTTATAATACACCTTTGAAAGAAATTTCAATCAGAGAATAATGATTTCTGGCATTGCGTTGATAACGTGGACTAAGTTAAGTAAAATGTATTTGTATAATAATAATAATAATAATAATAATCATAATAATAACTGTACCGGGAGGTACACCTCAACCCCACGCATTTAAATGAAGCGCCTTGAAGAACGCTATCTAACACATAGTTGGTCAGCAGATGTCACTACTAAAGTAATAGAGTAATGTGGTGTTTTAAGGTTTCCTAAACTGACTGAATTTCTTTTGTTTTTTGATGTATCACAGTTGTCTACACTTTGATCTCTTCCACCAGCTTTAAAAGTAACCAATTAGTAATTTTGGGTATTTAGTTTTCAACCAATCACGATTTTCTTGTACATATTCAATTAGCCAATAAAGTGAGAGGGTGCATCTGGTTTTAGTCCAAAACCTTCTCGAACCTTCCTCCCGGGTATAAAAGCTGACGCTTTTACGAGCTAATTTGTCTTATTGATCGTCGTGTTACTGAGTGTGTGTGTTAAGAGAAGAGAACATCAGCTAAGGTAATGGCAGTAAAACGGCCATGACCTCGTTATTAACCAACAAGGACGATTATGCAAGACTACTATGAATGAAACGCTGAATAAACATAAGGACAGGGTTTATTTATAGATTAATATTAGAATCAAACATGGAAAAAGAAACCAATCGAATAACACAGAGAAAAAACATAAGACATAAACATACCTTCACAAGCGTCCCTGTTGAGTTCGTGGAGTGAGTTCAACATAAATAATCATAACACACACCAAATATTGCATTATCAGCTCACTGATACAGTACCATTAGTATTCCAATTAAATTTGCCGTGTGCACGGTAACACATGCAATGGCCTTTTTTCTTTTCAGATTACATTATTCACAGCACATATCTTTAAACTCTCAATTCGCGTGACAACAACAGAAGCCTCCTACTACCAAAAGTTCGCCCACGTGACCCGAGAGATCAACATAGACGCAAGACGTAAAGGAATGCATCACCAAAAACGCTGAGTACAGCATCTTTTGGTCCAGACACATTAAACAGGCGTGCACAGAGATACGACCGGCGGTTAGGCCGAGCCCAAACAAACACATGGCCAAGTAAACAACAAATCTGTACCAAGAAAGGAAAATGGGGTACAGGAACAAAACAAAATGACATTTATTTATTTATTTATTTATTTATTCACGAAGCACAAGATACAGCTACACTGAGCAAATTTCACTTGCACTGTCAACAGACTATTTAACAAACGTAAACTTTCATAATAAAATATAATAAACATAACAAAATATAACAAGATCAGGTACACATCCTACTAATAACTGTCCAAATCGAAAACCATAGAATGTCCATGTTCATAGCCAAGTCGTCGTGGGTCAAGATGGCGGTATAATCCCTTCACATCAACTTATCTTTAAGATACTATTTACACACCTCTCGAATTCACTTTTATTTGATGCTATATCAAGCTCTTGTCTCCTATTAATATTGTTAAAGAGTGTTGGGAGGCGGATTAGGAAAGATCGTTGAAGTATTGAGTGCTGAGTGTGGGGAATGTGGAGAAGGTCTTTGGTTCTGGTGGAACGGGAAGGAACGCGGAGAGAGAAGAGAGAAACAAGATGTTCCGAGCGGTAATGTCCATTTAAGATCTCGTGGAGGAAACTCAGGTCAGCTACCTGTCGCCTGATGTGCAGCGGTGACACATTAATTGCCATTAATACCTGCTGCGTAGACAGATTTCTGAGTTTGGGGTTTCTGTTCCTTACAATTGCAGCAAAGAAGGACACTGCTCTGTCTAACTGCTTAGTATTGGAGGGGGCGGCTGTTGTCCAAATCGGAGAGCAGTAGTTTAAGAGAGGTCGAACGATCGTGAGGAAGAAGTGACGAAGAGCAATGGGGTCAGAAATTTCTGTGAAGCGATAGAGAATACCTAGTAATTTCATAGCCTTGGTTGTATATGTTTCTATATGGGTCTTAAATTGTAATTTTGTATCGAATATTACACCTAGGTCACGCTGCTGCGTAACCACGGTGATGGGCTTGTCGAGTAGGTAATATGATGTCGGTAGAGGAGATTTACGCAGTGTTATGGTCATGTGGCTGCATTTTTGTGGATTGGGGATAAGTTTCCAAGTACGGCACCAGTTCGAGAGGGCATTAAGTGAGGACTGTAGCAGAGCTGCATCTGCTGGATTCCTAATCTCCCTAAATATCTTGCAGTCGTCAGCAAAGAGTAGGGTATTCGCTGTTTCGTTGAGTTCGGACGGCAGATCGTCCATAAACAAAGAAAACAGCAAGGGGCCAAGAGTACTGCCTTGTGGGACACCGGATGTGACTGGTAACCATGAGGATGAAGTGCCTGATATTACCACTCTCTGCCAACGGTTATGTAGGAAGCCAGCAAGAAGGGTCAGAAGACTGCCATGTATATTAAATCGTTCGGAGAGTTTATGGAGCAACAGAGTATGGTCAACAGAATCGAAAGCTTTCGAAATGTCTACGTAGCAGATGTCCAGCTGTGATTTAGCTGCAATGGCGTGTGATGCAAAGCTATGCAGAGTGGCCAGGTTTGTTAGACAAGAGCCACCTGGTAGAAAACCATGCTGCTTGGTTGAGATATACGGCAAAGTGAATGCGAGGAGACGCTGGTGTATAATTTTTTCAAAGATAAAGGATAGTGTGGGGAGAATAGAGATTGGTCGGTAAGATGAAACATTAAATTTGTTGCCTGATTTGAGAAGTGGAACAATATTTGCCTGTTTCCAGGTAATAGGAAAATAGCCCGCAGCAAAACATCTGTTAAATAATTTAGAGAGAGGGACGCAAAGAGTGCTGGCAGTATTTTTTAGGAAAAGAGGACCTATAGTGTCGGCACCGGTAGCTTTGTTGGTACGAAGAGTTTGAAGAAGGTTATGAACTTCACTTGGCATGGTAGTTATGCTTGATAGGGTTCTGTTTGAAGCTGTACCAACGGGAGGGAGCGGTTGGTTTTGTAAGGGAGGGGAGAAGTTGGAGAAGAAATACCTGTTGAACAGTTCATTGCGACCGGCGCCATCTGCTGTTGCATCGTTGTGGTTCACGCTGACAGGAATCCGCTCCGTCCTTCTCCGTGTGTTGATGAGACTCCAGTAGCGCTTGGGATTGCTGCGGACGTTTTCAGTGACAGTGTCTACGTGTGCTTTGTAGTCTCTTCTGACCATAAACCTCGCGTGGCGGCGGATTTTAACGAAGGTATTGTGAGTGTGTGGGTTAGGGAAGTCTTTCCACAGGCGCCAAGCTCTCTTCTTATTAAATAGTATCAGTCTGGTCTCTTGTGATATCCAGTGTTGATGTTTGCTAGTAGTATCCCGTTGTGCAGGTACGAAGTCTTTAATTGCAGCTTGCAGCCAGTCGTACAGCAGGTCAAGAGCCGATTCGATATCAGCTATTTCGAGCAGACTCCAGGGAAGGCATTCCAGGGCACGACACATTGCAGGTCAGTCGGCACGGCGCCAGATGTAGGTAGGGCGGTAGGATGTCCTGCTGTGAGGCTTTGAGGAGGGGTGGGGAAGGAGGAGTGTAGCATCGAGGGACTGGTGGTCGCACAGGAAAAGGTTTCTGCCTGGGGTTATTGTTTTAAGTTCTAATGAGGAGAGTAAAACTTTCAGTAGACACGAAATTCGTTGCTTCGAAGACGGCCAGGTACGACCAAAACAAGTGCACCAAAAATGTGATGGGTTCGAGACCAAATTTCCAAATCAACAGTAATCATAATATTAACCTCTCACAGTCGCACACGTCATATACACGTACCGAAGTACAAGATGCACATCGACCGGTCATCAAGGATCGTGAAAAATGATATACAAATGTAGTAATAATAAAGTGACAACTAAAAGCACATACCTGTCAAATCAATACATTACTTATGACATGAATGGTGGTAAAGGCTCATTTAAATAAGTTAAAAATCCACCTAAAGCAAAGGAAGGCGATTCCACATCGTCTAGCCTCCATTGTTAAAAATATCACGAATGAGGAAGGCAAAGATATGCGTTGAAAGATGAAAACAGTAGTCTCGTACTGCGCTCTGTGGCTTATCAAGGGATATACACAGGTTTTTCCTCGAACTGAGGTCAACACAACTTGTTGAGTAGTTAAACATAACATACGAGAAACATGCTAAAGGAGCATGGTTCACTCTCCACCTGCCTGTTTACATCCTCAGAAAGACCGTCTTAGTGGTTTTCCCAGCTGAAATAAATAAAGGTCATTACGACGACGTCAGTAGGAATGGCGCTATTTCATATGAAATATCCGATCAAATGAAAAACCACACATTTTCTCACTTTTAACAAACAGTACTAGGCTCCCGATTGAACAGTCCAAAGTTCCAGAGCTGGAATGACCAAGCCGCAGACAGCCGTGATCCGTGAACACTCTTAGTTTTTTTCGGCAGGGGAAGTCGAATAGTGGAGAGTCCCAGGGCAAAAACTATGTCTTTTTATTAATCTGTTTCCTAGGAGTACCCGATGAGTCTGAAAATCTCAATTCACTACACTGGCAGCGGAAAAATCTATTTGACTTAGAGGCAAATTTTTCCTCCAAGCCAGAGGGGAAACCCCCTCTTCACTGCTAATTTGGAATAAAATACATGTAGAATTTAATAAAAATGAAGGGTAAGAAACTCTTTTTATGAAACGGCTCTCTTCAGAGTTGAATTTAGTTATTTAGTGAATTGTGGTGCTATAATTTGGAATAGGCCTAAATTGTAATTCTGGACCACGTCATACTGCTACTACTGTACTACAAAGTGAGCCTCTGCCTTAAGTGTACACACTGCTCATTTAAAACAGCGCGTTGAAGTAGGGATCGGATAGCTGGAATACTATGATGAACCAGCGTGTTACGTACCAGCAGTACGGTATCAGAAAATGTATGAACCAGAGGAATGACATGCTAAAGAACGTGTTATAACTTCCCAACTATTTCCTGCCAATATTCAGTCAGGCTGTTATACTCGGTATGCAGCAGTAATCCCATCTATCAGAGCTGAGCGGCAGCATAAGAGATAAAGAATATCACAACAAACAATGGTCAATGTAATGTTATTGTTGATCAATGTTATGCGCTTTCGATATCATAGGCCTTCACACTTAGTTTTCTTCCGACTCTGAAATACCACTCTCATCATAGTCGGTACGGTAAAAGTGAATAAAACATGTAAAAGTGAATAAAACATAAGTGGTCGGAAATTGTATTCTCTATAAATTTTGTTATGTAGTACTTTTCGACAGGACCCATAACATAGGTATTTCAAAATTAAATTTTAGGCGCCTTCCCCTACACTACAATTTCATCTGGGGTGAATATCATTGTTTATAACTTAGACTGTAGTTTCTTATTCCCCGACTCTATATACCAATTTTCATTAAATTCTGTATTTTCTCGTGGCTTGGGGTTGATATCGTCCCTGCTCTGGCAAACTAACGAATCTGCAAATTGTCAAAAGATTAGGAGAGCTGAAAGAAGTTGTGATTACTCAAGTCAAATCAATTTTTATATTTAATTATTGGTTTTATGTGTTAGGCATACAGAACGAGCTGAAGATGTGAGACTTTGTTAGAGGGTAGACAATATATAAATAACAAAATCTAGACCAGAACTTCAGAACTACAGATTCGTTAGTTTGTCAGTTTCGCTAGTTTGCCAGAGTGGGGACGATATGGACTCGGGTGTTACGCGGTGCAGGGTCAACCAGAAGAAATGAGGTTTCAAAGTGGGCAGTACCTTGTGTGTACGTGGAGAAGAACAGGCCACAGCCCATTCAGCTGCACAACAGAAGACCTGGTTAAAGCAAAACCAAATGCACTTGATGTCACATAGTTTAACGTGGCTCTGCACCAGCCAGTACCGTCCTTTGAGCTGGTACGAGTTCAAGACAAGGTAAGTAGAACCGAAGGACTGAGCATATACCCCACACAAATTTAAGACCAAAGCAAAGAAAGTAAAAGAAAGAAAAGTACACAAGGAGTTGCCGTGGAGTTAAATTGGTATAGTATTAACCGGTTAAGATCAGTTGAAAGAAAGACCAACCAGATACTGAGTTTCAAAAGGTTTAATTTTAAAGTATTAGAACTGGTTTAACAACTGGGAAGAAACAAAACTATTAAATCACGCTCAATGAGCTGCAACATAACTCAAATATTCTATAGATGGCTGTCATTTAAGTTAAACTGAAAAAGATAATCTGGTATTTTAAGTAAGGTTAACGTAAAATTACTGACCTTCAATCTGAACTAATTTCCTCAAAAAAAATTTAGCAGTTACACTTCAAAGATTTTAGATACACTTGAGTAGGTTCAAGTTTCATGCCATGAGCTTTCACAAGTGTCAAAAATAAGAATTCAAACATGAGCCAGAAATAGGCTAAAGAAAACAACCTCCAAAAGAGGATGAAAAATAATCTAAGATTAAGAGAAATGGTTTTTAAAACATTAGAAAAGAATTAAGTACATGTGAATTATAGTGCAGGATACAGAATTCATGCCAGGGAAAAATGAATTTGCCACAACATCAAATCATTCAACTTCAACAAGCTTATATTAATAATCACCACCATGGTTACTGGCGCAGGCAAATTTACAAGGAGGCACCAATTCCAGCAATCCCACACAATAATCGGAACCAAGAAAGAACAAAAGAGAATCAAGAAAAACGAACGTCCAGTAAATAAGATAAAAATTAAGATGAAGGATAACACCAAATAAACAGAATCCATAAGGGATCGAAAACTAGAAATGAACGCTTTGGGAACTCCTTCAGGCATTACACAAATCATTGATACTTTTCATTAGCCTCTTAACAGTATCGCCACGTTACTCCCGAGAACATTACTTTAAACAGGAGCAAGCGTTTTGAAAATTACAAAATGAGAAACCCGTGTTTCAGTAGGAGAATTACAAACAGACCAAAATGTTTTGTTTTCTTTTAAATAGTTTACATTAATTTCAAGAATCAGACGATTTCCAAAGGACCACTTTCGGAGGGATAGGTTTTAATACCAATATAAACGGTGCATTCCTGGTTGCCAGTGTTCTGCTAGGCTGGGTTCCTAGCACACCTACCCGTGGAGGCTACTGCTTAGGCTAATTGGAGTGCCAATTGTCTCATTACCAAAAATTGATGCCTGCTTGGCATAGATTTTGATTCCCATAGGTTTTCACGAAGTCACAGAGCTTTTGATGATGAAAACTTTGATGCAGGCAAAGACAGTTCTGATGAAGCTTCCATGTTGGAGTCATGCGTTGTTACATACTCACAAAAATGTATCCAGCGCAGTCGTACTTAATCCACCAGATGGAAACAAAATATATCAAATGGAAACCAAAGTTTCCTTGAGGATGAACAACATCCTCGCACAATCTCCATGGTTACATCGAGGGCTAGCCTAGAGCCACAATGAAACATGTTTCTGCTCACCATAATAGCTTCCAACAAACTCCGGCTACTTCAAGTCAGACGGAGAGGTCCGTTATGTAACAATCCTCGCTAGCTCTGATTGGCCAGAGACATAGGCATGGCTAAAAGTTCAGCGCTGTCTGGCACAGAATAACGGGAAACACAACAGACAGTTCCCGTATTAAAATGAGATGTTACGGGTACGGCCTCTAATAACTTAGAAACAACAGTTGCCAGGCCTAAAACATAAATAGGGAAGGTTACCTCGGTAACAGAATTTATATTATGTTTTGTGTCCTCATACTTAATTTAAAACTTATGTATGGTTCTGACAAACAAACAAACAAACAAACAAACAAACAAACAAACAATCAATCAATAATAAATAAATAAATAAATAAATAAATAAATAAATAAATAAATAAATAAATAAATAAATAAATAAATAAATAAATAAATAAATAAATAAGCAACGAAAATACAAATTCATGAATATCTCTGTTATCTGTGTGTAACAATGTATGACATGCATGATAGGAAATTTGATTCTGTATAACTTTAGAAATGTAGTATTTATAGATAGGACCACTAATAATATAAATATTTGAGAATTAAATTTTAGGTCTTTCCCTACTACCATTTCACTCAGTGTGAATAAAATGATTTATAGCCTAGATTTTCATTAAATTCTCTTAAGCTGTTTTCTCGTGATGCGTGTACATACATACATACGGACAGACAGAAATTACGGAAAAGTAAAAAGTGTATTTCCTTGTTACTATGGACATGACAGATACAGAAATACCATTCTTTTCAAATTCTGAGCAATGTACAGACAAAACTCTTATTTTATATATATACTATAACATTTTATTTCATGGTCATCAGCGAAGGTACAGATTGGTCATATTTTAAAGTAGTCAACTTGTAAATTAGTCTTAACTAGTATTTAGTTAAAATTCAGCAAAATCTTGAGGGCGCATTATTTCTTATATTTGTTTGATGCTTTCATAATTTGTTGCTTTTGCTTTTTTTCCGTCTTATCTTGTCACTGTCATTACAGCATCATCTCGTAACATTTGACATTGTTTTGCCGGAGATGAATAGATAACATAATGCTGTTATGCATCACCTTAAGTAATATACACTTAAGAAAATGAAAATTGCAATACCATGAAGGCATGTGTTAAGTGAGGAGGTCATATACGAGAAATTCTCGCATAGTGGGGAATCATTTTCAGTAAAATTTTTATTTAAAAAAGAAATAGGTTTTGCTTAAATATTATGTTAAACTTAGCATAAAATTATACATTGCAGTGTAAATTGCGTTATTATTTCCAGTTAAAACGATTTTTCAATTCATCCAGTGTCAGTGCAAAAATTGCATATGTGCCATTTCATATTTACTCCAATTCGGAGTATTATTTGTGTTGCTTATATTAATTCATCTTTGAAATGCATAACACACAAATTAAAAACTATCAAATACTCCAAATAATAGAGACACATTCACTCAAATATCATGTTTTCCTGAAATAAAATAGAAAATTGTACTCACCACGTAGGCCTATTGTAGAGTGCAGCGAGTGATCCATGAGTTTATTCGTCACAATTTTGTCACCACAGTACATAAAATTATACTACACTGTTCAACACTATTTACACTCAATAACTATAACAAATTACTGAAGAAAAAATTGAAAAAACTATTTCAGGATGGTCACTGATAGTCGCCGACACACAGATTGTACAGCTTCTCAAATTCCCCGAGCACGGAACCTGAGACTCCCTGGCATATTTGCCAGCTGTATGGCATAGCCTGAAGCAAGGAGAGGGACACAAAGCGACATTGCATACTACACAACAATACTGAGTATGTCGCCGCTGGCCTTGTGCCATGCAAACAACGCATCTCTTATTTGCGTGCAGTCTTGATTTTGAGGCTGGATTGAAGTCTGGAAAATGTCTTCCCAAGAATCGAGTTGACGGGTGCGGGTTTCACTGATCGAATTGGCAAGGCTGCGTTAGGGGTAGCGTTCGCGTATTTCTGAAATAGTTTCTGCACAATTTGAATACGAAACTCCAGCTGAGTGAATTTACTGCCGTGTTTCTTGTATATCATGAAAGCATTGAACACTGTTATGTCCAGTAGGTGTCTAAAAATCTTGTGGTAATATTTCTTCATTCTTTTTCTCGCCATACTGTGTGGTACGATACATTGGTCCGATAAGTCCACCCTTCCCATTGAGTCATTGTACTCGATACATACCACCAGCTTCTCTTTGGTTTCTCCTTTCTTGTTTAGAACAGTACGCATTTCGGCGTAATTTCCAATTTCTTTGAAATCATTTCGGAAAAGGCTAGGAAAGCAACAGATAGGGAATCTGCCACCTGGGCGACTGCCCTAAATGCAGATCGGTATTGATTGATTGATTGATTGTTTGATGAATACTACTCAGCATGCAGACATCCTCTTGTCTTTCCATTTCAAGGCCATGAGTTTGTTTTTATACGCAAAAGCCACCTCCCCTTTTTTCAACTTTTTTCCCCATGACGTCCTTTGGAAGATTTTTTTTCTGTTAGATTTTACAGTACCGATAGCGTCTGTCTGAAACTCATTGAGCAGATCGAAGAGTTCCGGGCTACTGTAATAATCATCTAGAGCTATGAGGTATCCTTTGTTTAGAAGAGGTTCGGCTAGAGCAAACACAACAATATCTACCCCACAAACCTCATTTACTAGCTCAGTTTCCTTGCCTGTGTACCACAGGATATTCCACACATATCCTGTTTTAGCCTCACATAATTTAAAAGATTCCATCCTGAAGTGAGCTTTCTTCTTTGGAATGTACATTTGCCACCCCAAGCGAACTTTCTAAAGGAGTAAACTTTCGTCAATTGATAGACGATCATCTGGCAAATAGGACATTTTGATTTTTGATACAAGAAAGTCTAGAACTGGCTTCACTTTGTAGAGTTCTGGGGATACTTGCCGATCGTAAGCCTCATTATCTGAGAAATGTAAAAATTTCAGGAGAAGGAAGAAACGTTTCTCGGACATGGTCTCATAAAACACGGGCGTAGCAAACAATCTATTACGTGAAAAATAATGAGATAGCTTCGGCTTTTGAATTATACCCTGAAGAAAAAGTACCCCAAATAAAAGTTTTATTTCTTCCTTGTTAGTAGGAACCCAATCCCTCTCCCTGCTTCTCCTTTTCATTTTAGCTGTTACTATACTAGCTTGTATTGACTGCTGAGCATACAGATTAGTTTGCTCTGAGATAAGTTCGCACAGTCCATCATTAATGAAATGCTCATATATTTTGTCCGGTTCTTTTAAATTTAAAAGTTCGCCCTGAATTCCACTTTGGTATGTAGCTGGAAATCGGGATCTCCTACATCCCCTTACATCCCAGTCACTAGGTGGAGTAGGAGGCAAATCGCTCTCACTTTCTGACTCGCAACTCTCATCAGAGCTCGAACTCGACACCTGTCCACGACTTCTAGGCAGCAGACCTACTCCGACGGAAGCACTCGTGCTTGGAGCATCTAACAGAGGGATAGTTTCACCACTATTATCTAAACTAAAATCACTGCAACTATCTTCCTCACTGAGTTTGAGAATACCCTGTATATCATCCCTCGGAAGATCTATAATTCTTTTGGACATGTTCACAACAAGTAGGAGACGCTACATGCAGAATTAAAGCAATAAATCACACAAGATAAATTTATATACCAACAAAACAACTTATGAGAGCGGACAGTATTCAAGCCGAGACACGCAATACTACGCTCCACGCGGCACAGTGACTCAGCTTCTCGCCAAGCGCCACATAGGTTGTTCTTGCGCTACACAGCTATGTAGCAGATAACAAGGGGATTTCCAGATGAGAACATGATACACGAGGGTGAAACAATTTCTGTCAGACAGCAGCACCTCTCGAAACATAAGGAGAAAGTTTCAAATCTACAGTTTATTTCGTAACGGAGATAAAAAAAACTTTCCACGCTTCACATGACGCGCTCCCACCAGCGGGCTTGCTTCGGCCGCGTCACGTGAAGCGAGCTCCACTCTACGGGTTAATTTTCAAGATATGGAATGATGCCATGTAGGTATGTAAACGATCAAAGTTTCAGACCCATTGGATTGTTGTTACAGGTCTCCCCCCCCGTGATTGGTCACGGAGGAATCAACTCCAGTATACGGACTCTGGTGTAGCGTAGATGACTTGCAATCTGTGCAGTGAAGTGTTCCCCCATCAAACATGCCTCGACGACAGAGAAGAGCACACTATCAACAACTGTCGCCGTTTGAGAGGGCTCGGATAATTGGGCTGTGTGAGGCTGGATTATCGCTAAGGACTGTCACTGCACGTGTTGGCAGACAGGCATCTACAGTACAACGTGTATGGCAGCAGTGGTCAAATGAAGGTACCCACACTCGTAGACCTGGCACAGGCCCAGCGCGACAGACAACTGTGAGAGAGGATCGCCGCATCATTTGGATGGCCCGGATGGAACCCAATGCAACAGCAGTGCAAATTCGAGCAGCTGTGGCACCCCACGTTACACAACAAACAGTTAGTAATCGCCTGCGTGCAGCTGGCTTACGAGCCCGTGTCCCTGCAGAAGGTGTTCCATTGACCACACAACAGCGACGTGTAAGGCTGGCCTGGTGTCGAGAAAGATCAACGTGGGTCAACGAATGGCATAGGGTCGTCTTTAGTGATGAATCGCGCTTCTGTCTTACCCGCAGTGATCACCTGAATCGTGTGCGCCAACGTACCGGGGAGAGGGGCCGCCCAGATCATATTGCCGAGAGGCACACAGGGCCAACACCAAGCATTATGGTCTGGGGAGCTATTGGCTATAATGTGAAATCACAATTGGTGCTTGTTGAGGGCACTATGACTGCTCGACAGTACGTTGATAGGGTACTCAATCCAGTGGGTGTCCCTATGATGGCGAACATTGCTAATGGGATGTTTCAGCAGGGCAATGCCTGGGTTCACACTGCACGCATCTCCAGAGAAGCTCTCCACGACATCACAACCTTAGAATGGCCCGCCAGATCCCCGGACCTCAGTCCTATTGAGCATGTGTGGGACATGATGGGTCGACAACTGGCCAACCATCCTCAGCCACCCACAACTCTGGAACAACTGACCCGTGCAGTGCAGCAACCATGGGGCACAATTCCTCAGGAAGCGATCCAGGGCCTTATTGACTCCATGCCTCGACGAATTCATCAATGTATTGCAGCTCGTGGTGGGCACATCCTGTATTGATTGTTGTGCAAACTTGCGGTCAGAGGGACCTGAAAGTGTAATCATCGAATCACAACTGAACACTCGTCCTGCATGTAGCACCTGAGTAGTGTCGGTCCGATCAGAGGCTAAACACCACCGACTGTGGGATGTGATGTGAAGTGATATTAGCGTATTGCAGTCACCGTAATATTATTTTATGCCTTAATGGAATTTATTTTCTTGACTTTTGGGTGATATTTAAAAAAACAAACCCCATGGCGGAACAGCCCTGAAGAACCTTGGCCTACGAAGCGACTGCTGCTCAGCCTGAAAGCCTGCAGGTTGTGAAGAATCATGTGGTCAGCACGACGAATCCTCTCGGCTGATATTCTTGGCTTTCTAGACCAGAGCCACCATCTCACCGTCAGATAGCTCCTCAATTCTAATCTCGTAGGCTGAGTGGACCTCGAACCAGCCCTGAGATCCAGATAAAAATCTCTGACCTGGCTGGGAATCGAACCCGGGGCCTCCGGGTAAGAGGCAGGCATGCTATTCCTATACCATGGGGCCAGCTTTTTACATCCATGTTGCCTAGGCCGATGTTGGATGCTATGCGTGTTCCTTACAATTTGTGTGTGCTCCATTATTGTTTTCCATATTTGTGGAATTTTAATATTCTTCCTTTGGGATTTTTCCTTTTCCTGTAATTTGTTTTTGGGGATCTTATCTCCTGTGTCCTTGGTGTTCGACTCTGTGTAACCATGCGCTTTCTATGAAATTGTTTATAATTTAGTGTAAAAGGGGGTATCCCGACTAAACAAGGTATGTTTTAAATATACTGTTCAAATTAAGTTTCTATTCACTTTCATGGGACTGCAGTTGAGTAAATTATAAGATTTTTCTGAGTTATAATTTTACATTTTCTCTTTGAATTTCTAGGTGATGTGAACTTCACCACTATTTCAAACTACTCATTAAAATAGAATATTATTTAAGAAATTGATTTAACTCAGAATTTTTATTTAATTCTTTTTTTCTTTTCCCATAAGTTTTACATGTTTCAGATTTCTCTTCCATTTTAAGTCAACGTTGCTTCCTCTATTTTGCTATTGTCGACCCACCAGCTTAATTTTAATTTTGTAATTATTTAAAGTCATAAATTAGTGTTGTCTTATTTTAATTGAAGTGTTCCACTCGTTTGTGTGTGAGCCACTCGTCTGTCCTTGTGACTCATCGTAATTGCCTAGATTTCTCCGACGGTGCTAGGGTTGAGTGTGCTATTGTCAAGTGCGCTTGTGCACAGCGATTGTCATGTTTTCCTGGGCTCGTACCGATAGTCGACACCTGAGTTCTTGCGGTGCGGAACAGTAGTTTGTTTGCTATCGAGGTGTTTGTTTGTTATGTACGCCACATGGTATATTTATGAATACAACAGGAAACTTGGCTACAAATAATGTTTATTCTACTAATTTTAGTTGTCCTTATATATACTGAAACAAGTTTATGGGTCTTGACGTGGAGTTCATGAGGCGAGAACCCAGCAGCGTATGGGGAGATGCAGATATTCATCTTCTTGTGTTTTTGTGTGTCCTTAACTGCTCCCTCATCTGATTTCATGTTCCTATGTCTAAATATAATGAGAAAGAAGAGGAAAACCCCACTTTGCATAAGAAGGATAACCAGGCCTTCTGCTGGGGAACTCTTTCAACAGTTCAACGATAGCTTCACTTGCTATCTCAGAAGGAATAATCTCCAACATCTACCAGGGTCTGGAAGCATGAACGATACCACTAATTTAATTAAAATATAGCTGACAAGAGGATGACCTCACCTTGCATGAGAAGGATAACCAGGCCTTCTGGCTGGGAAACTCCTTCAACAACTCAATCAGAGCTTCAGCTTCTTCCAGAGCAGGAATAGTCTCCAGAGCAAGGAGATCAACACCAGCTTCTACCAAGGTCTGAAAGCGTGGACGATGCCACTTAATTAAATCTTGTTTGCTCACTGTCTCTATGTAGCTTCCTGTGTACTCGGAACCATCGTTCAGAGCACCTGCGTATGGTCCAATAGATCCCACTACTAATGGTTTTTCCACACCTGCAAGTAATGGCAATTCATGATTGAAAATGTAACACTCTATTAATTTAACACATGCTGCTGTTGGGGGCGCTCCCACTTTCTAACATGCCTAGTGAATTTCATGTTTTTGGTCCGTATTGAACAATATATAAGTAATAATAATAATAACTTAAATGTTTCCACCTTTTCAATACAATATATTCACAAGATTACAAAATTATACGGTACTAGTTTCGACCCATCTAGGGGTCATCATCAGCCGTATTGGAGCAAAGATCATTTGTGGCGAAATCCTAAGACAATATTATTTTAAAGAATAACAAGTGAAATGAGATGTTATGGTAATAGTTAATAATACAAGGAATATACATAATAAGAGGTTTTTAACAAAGAATAAAGTATAAATGGGGTGTTGTAAAAATTATAATCATGGAAATCAGTAAGTTCTTGTATTGAAATGAAATATGGCTTAGGAAGAGGGCTTAAGGTGGGGCTGAAGGGTGCGGGAGAAAGTGTAATTGTCTTGGAAAAGTACCTTTGATTAAATCAAATCAATCAAATTTAATCAAAGGTACTTTTCCAAGACAATTACACTTTCTCCCGCACCCTTCAGCCCCACCTTAAGCCCTCTTCCTAAGCCATATTTCATTTCAATACAAGAACTTACTGATTTCCATGATTATAATTTTTACAACACCCCATTTATACTTTATTCTTTGTTAAAAACCTCTTATTATGTATATTCCTTGTATTATTAACTATTACCATAACATCTCATTTCACTTGTTATTCTTTAAAATAATATTGTCTTAGGATTTCGCCACAAATGATCTTTGCTCCAATACGGCTGATGATGACCCCTAGATGGGTCGAAACTAGTACCGTATAATTTTGTAATCTTGTGAATATATTGTATTGAAAAGGTGGAAACATTTAAGTTATTATTATTATTACTTATGCCTAGTGAAACTGGAAGAGACTGGCAGTCAAGTCAATAAATTGACATTTTATGTCTGTCCTATAGTTTTGTTTCCTAACACATCAAAATCATGATCATATTACACCATAAAAAATATTAGATTCTACTGGCATACTCAACAAATTTCGGGTGTGCAGTGACAATAATCAAGGACTATCCAGGATGGAGTAAGACAGGGGTGTGTAGTCGGTACCCTCTCCTGTTCAATATTTATATCAAACTGGCAGTAAAGGAAATCAAAGTGGAATTTGGAAAAAAGTCATCATAAATCAAGAAGACAAAATCAGAGATTTGGCAATGATATTGTTATTTTTAAGTTAGTCAACAGAAGATCGGAAGAATGCTGAATGGTATAAACATAGTTTTGGAAGATGCTAGTGGCTTTATGTCGCACCGACAGACAGGTCTTGTATAATAGAGTTTGAGGTATGTTCCACCATTCAACACATTGTAAAATATATTAAATTTATTGGTAGAAGACCGGTTTCGACTCCCTCGGAGTCATGATCAGTTCTTGTTGAATATCACATCAAGGGGAATCTGATAACCACCATCATTAGGGTTGCCTACATACAACTCGATTGGTTGACATAATGACTAATGATGATTGTTATCAGATTCCCCTTGATGTGATATTCAACCAGAACTGTTGATGACTCCAAGGGAGTCAAAACCGGTCTTCGCCCAATAAATTTAATATATTTTACAATGTGTTGAATGGTGGAACATCCCTCAAACTCTGTTATATTAGTTATACGTCAACACGGAAATGAAAATCATAACCTGCGATAGATAGGTCTTACGGCATCGATGGGATAGGAAAGAGCTAGGAGTTGGAAGGAAGCGGCCATGGCCTTAATTAAGGTACAGCCCCAGCATTTGCCTGGTGTGAAAATGGGAAACCATAGAAAACCATCTTCAGGGCTGCCGACAATGGGATTCGAACCCACTATCTCCCGGATGCAAGCTCACAGCAGCGCACCCCTAACTGCACGGGCAACTCGCCCGGTTTTGGAGAATGAGTACAAGAGAAAAATAAATAAATGAATACAGAGCAAAAGTAACAGAATGCAGTCAAATAAATTTACATAACGCAGGAAATTGGGAAACGAAGTCTTAATAGAAGAAGATGGGCAACGGGAGAAGCAATGCTCGAGGTGCGGACCGGCTAACTGCGCAGTATAGAAGGCTGGGAGAATTCCATCAACTTTTGTCATCATACCTAAAAAAAAAAAAAAAAAGCTAGTAGATCACATCGCAGCTCTTCTGGAAGCAAACAGCAGACGTAGTCCCCTCTCAACTCTGAGGCTGTTATCCTAGGAACTAAGATAAATGGCAATGTCATTAGTAACATCGTAAGGATCAGTGCAGCATGTCAACAACAAGTGTCATCCTTCAAATGACAGTGACTGAGCATTGTGATCGCAGGATCCAGGATGGGTCAAGCCAAGAGGGCACTATTCACCAGTAGAGATCTCGTCCTTCGCAGGTTGGGATGCTATGTTTTTCTTGTCCTTCTGTATGATTTTGAAGGCAGGACGCCGAGTCCTTTGCTGGAGAGATGGACTGAAGCTTTCGAAATGAAGTTGTACAGAAGAATGCTGGGTAGAAAGGAAGTTCTCAGCTTGTTAAATAAGAAAAAAGAGCTTCGTCCAGGAACTAAAGCTCAGGTACATCGTAAGAGGTGAACTTCTCCAACTCATCATCATGGAGAAAATTGAAGGAATACAATTTGTGGGGAGGCGGAGAGATCTGCACCATTTGTATGGACAAACTTCTTTTGAGCTGCTGTTTTGACAGTTATCAATTGAATTGCCAATCGTATGGAGGCGGCATCCTCAGAAGACTGTCACATGAATTGTAGTTGAGAAAGAGAATAGAAACTTTGAAATGAGCTATTACAGAAGAATGCCAAAGGTGAGATCAGTAAATCTAATCACAAATGAAGAGATCAACCTGGTGAGAGAAAACCGAGTAGGTGAAATCTGATCAAAAGTGACACAGGAATTGTTCAGGAAGTATATGCGGTAAGAGCAGATTAGAACAGAATATTCACGCAGAACAAAACTACGACCGGCCCTGGTCTAGAAAGCCAAGAATAACCATACAGAGATTCGTTGTGCCAATCACAATGACCCCTTGTAATATTTTTTTAAAAAGGCATGGCGCAGCAACCCCGAAAGGCCATATCCTACCAAGAGACCGCTGCTCAGCCCGAAGGCCTGCAGATTACGAGGTGTCGTCTGGTCAGCACAACAAATCCTCTTGGCACAGTTATTCTTGGCTTTCTAAACCGGGGCTGCTATCCCACCATCAGAGAGCTCCTCAACTGTAATCCTGTAGGCTGAGTGGACCTCGAACCTGGTAAAAATCTCTGACCTGGCCGGAAATTGAACCCAGCGTCTCCAGGCAAGAGGCAGGCATGTTACCCCTACACCGCTGGTCTCGCACCTTGTAATATAACTTGAGAAAAATCAATAATCAATACACAAGAGTGGACATGTTTCAGCTCTTGGAGACATAAGATGAATACAATTGAGAGAATGTCTGGACTGTTGTGCCATGGAACTGAACCACGAGATCAAGAAAAGAGGATGGTAGTGCTAGATGGTCTGAGGAAGAAACACTTGTGAACTTGCTACTGAATATAAGTTCCTGTATAAGGTTAGGATATTTTCACTCACTGAGCAGTGTAATGAAGATTAAGATTCGAAACAGGGTTTTTACATAAGTACCGTTTTTAAATATGGATGCTGGAGCATGTTGATCATCCTTCAGCCCTCATCCCTAGGCTAGCCACAAACGCCATTACATCCGTATTTACATTTGTTCGTGCGTACTAAAAATGCCTCTGACAATTAACGGTCCCACGGAGTGTGAAGTACCGTATGTGCTGTGATTTGTTTTCTTAATGCAAAAGACATGAAAGCCATTGAAATTTGTCGCTGGTGGCGAGTTCATAGTCGGCGGAATCATTTAATTCTTGACTTGTCATGAAACCGTCATTGAAAGAAACTAAGGAACTGACATTTTTGAAGTATTCAAATAAATATTGTTTTTTGTTGTTGTTGCTGTATGTTTTATTTTTTTGTGAAATTTGTGGATTTAAAGAATTTTTAGGACTTACAGGAAAGACTGTTGATATTTAATAATCATTATGAGTGTTGGAAGACGTTGATATTGGAGATCTCCAGTAATATGTATGTTGTAACCCATTTTTTGTATCATCCTGTAGTTGCCACGTTGAGGCTTCGATCACGAAATCACCGAGTTTCGCAATCGAAACCTCTAGAATATATTTCCCACATTAAGATATATGGCGCTGTAATTCTAGTGGTGAAAATAACGCTAAATTGTATTGGTGAAACTTCGGGTTGGATCATAAGTAGCTTCCCTGATTGGCTGTTTGAGTATTTCTCAATCTCCAGCCTTCTGGCTCCTTAGCAGGAGCAAGGCTCTGTTCAGCGTCTTTGGTTTTCGTACGTCTTGTGGCTCCAGTCATCCCGGGGTAAGCATGTTTTCTTTTCTCAAGTGTTAAATGAATATATAAATTCATTTGTGCAGAGTTTACCTTAGACCCTGGTTTTCACCATTTGGTTTTGTAATGCCTTAGTTCGTCAGCTTTGTTTTGGAGGCAATTCCTTATTAAACCTTTTGTGTAAATGTAAATTTTAATTTTTCCATTCAGGTTGCCTCCCGTAATTCCGTGTCACCTGTTGAGCTCTGATGCGCACCTCTAAAGGCCTCTGCGCTAAATATAAATTTCAGTTGTTTCCTTTCCTTCCAAACACTTTGGTATTTGCCTTGTAAAATGTTTGTAATTACGTCATATTCTCTGTTAAATTTTCCTTGTAAATTTCAACATCAAAGTTATGCTCACCTATTTAAATGTAATTGTAATATTATGTAGATATTTACTTTTCTCAAGAACCACTGATAGGAACCTCATGGTTCGATTTAACCTTTTCTTAATTGATGACGTTATCCTTTTAATTGATGTCTTTATACCTTGTTAAAATTCAATGTGCTGAGTAAATTAGACTAAAGGGTAATGCTCTCACATTTCTTTCCCTGCAACATCACGTAAGATCACGTCCTCTGTAGGGTTTCCCGGCCTGCTACCCATGTATCCTTTCTCTAGTTGTCATGTTGATAACAATGCGTAACCGTGTGTTGTTGAAATTTATGATGTTTTACCTGGTGTATCATCGGCTGACCTTCTTTCAGGTTTGTTCTTTTGGATTATTAAATCATAGCGTGGTTTATATGTACCTTGTATTATGTGCTCTGTTCTGCATAAGGGGGGAAACAAAATTCATCAGCAGAAGTGTATGGAGAGCACACTATGATCGAAGCAACGGTAAGAAAACGAGTTAGAACATTTCAAGAAGGCCGAACTAATGTCCATGAGCAGAAGCGTAGTGGGCGACTGTCTGTCATTGTTGAAGACTTGGTGTTGCAAAGGTTCGAAAAATCAGACGCTTTATGATTTCATCACCAAGGTATGAGTTGCCTGAAATTTTAACAAGTGTTCTTTATGAAATTGTGATAGGAGGCTTATAAGTTGTGTTCATGTTGGGTACCGAAGCCATTTATAAGAATTTTCCATTTGGAATTGCTAGGCGGGCAATAATTCCATTGTGGAGATTTATCTTCCGTATGCAGTTATCAGATTGTGCCTCTTATAACGGGCTTCTGATAAGTTCACCTGCATACACCCCAGCATCAGTGGGTAGGGTCTGACACATCCCACTCTGATGAGTCTAGTGTCAGACTAAGACGAAACGCTGGTTGATAGAGCAAACGCCTGAAAAGCCTTACATCTGATCTGTTTCAGACAGACGAGAACCGAAAAAACCCCACGAAATCTCGTCTCGGTCTCTTAAGGAGGCCGAGGCTGGCCCCAGTCTGAGCACCAGGTAACCAATCAGTGTTTGAAGGCTTGTTGTGATCGGCACAAGACTTCCACAACAACTATAACTACAACAACAAACGTAGACAAGAGAGGTGTTGCCACCAACTACTTCTAAATACAAGCTCGAGACCTGCTGTTTGATATATTGAAACTTGCCATAGTATATCACAAGTTGGGATATATAACACAACAAAATTTCTTCATGACAAAGGCCCATATCAATAAGACGTACACCAGTTTCAGAATGTTCTCGAAGATTACCTTACGCAGCTAAAATCAACATAACTTAGAAGTAAAGGAACTG
Organism: Anabrus simplex; assembly: GCF_040414725.1. Lineage (NCBI taxonomy): Eukaryota > Metazoa > Arthropoda > Insecta > Orthoptera > Tettigoniidae > Anabrus > Anabrus simplex. Next base: position 3,045,830 of record NC_090271.1, read on the forward strand.
CACAGAGGACAGAAGAATGGAATCTATGTAGCATGAATTGAAAATTTTAACAAGTGTCTACCTATACGTACCATTTTAATGTGTTGAAACTTTTTAAATGTTATATATTGTGGCCTGTGTGTTTTAATATGTTTTACATACTCATGTTCTAATTTGTAACTTTTTAACCTGACTACTGATATTTTAATTATATGCTATTGTATACATTTCCATCCCCCATTAGACATCTGGATGCCTAATACAATAACAACTTGTGAATTGTCTAATGGCTAAAACAAATCATATACTAGCTGATGATGGCCGTTAAAGAGCCGAAACCGGTACTAGTTTAATCTATTAAAATAAATTGTGTATTGAATGGTGGAAAAACACATTTCTTATCTAAACTTTCCATCTTACGAAACTAGGTAGGTGGATCACAATGTTAGTTGCACTAACGCGCCGCAGCAGCGTGCTGTGTGTTGCAAATGTGGGCACAGCGGAGAAATGGACAGACACTGCCCGTATGTCTGTTAGGCAGGTCGCTGTGGTGTCTCGTCTATTATTGTGTGAATAGCGGCCAAATGCAATGGCGCATCAACTGGATGTTTATTCCAAATATGAGGTGCGTGCAACAATCCGATTCCTATGGGCCAAAAGGAAGAATTGCACGGACATTCATCGTCAAATTAGTGCTGTGTATGGGGAGCGAGCCATTTCCCGGCAAGGTATCGTAAATTGATGTTAGCAATTCAAAGCCGGACGCACGAATATCACGGACAGCCATCGCGAAGGCAGGCCCGCAATGTCCAGGACCCGTGCAAAGGCCAACAGTGTGAATGCGATCATTAGACAGAACCGGCGCATTAAACTGAGAGAAATCGCGACGCACCTGAACATTGCAAGTGATAAAAATCATTGTTATCCGTATTGAAGATACTGAATGTAGGATGTTAAAAGGTTTGTTTTTTTCACCTATTCAATACATATAAGTTTTATAAATTAGGAATTTATTGTAGATTCCACTTGAGACATGTTTCGCCCTTCATTGAGGGCATCATCAGTCAAAATATCACCTCAAGGTAAAAAATCAGGTAACTGGTTAGTAGTAGACATGTACAAATTATTACATATATTAACAACATATAAAAATTAAGTATGGGAAAAAATTTTTTTGCACAAAAGTGATGGTTGAACATGTAGGTTTAGATGAAAAGTCAGCACCAATGCCTAAAAATAACAAAGTAGAGTTCTGCAGTGGTGCTCTGGAGAAACAGTTGACGCAATCATATGAAAATAAAAAGTTTGAAAAATATTTACAATAAAACAATTAAGGGAGAAAAGGTGGAGTGTTTGGCATCAATGTTAGTAACCAAAAATTGATGTCAAAGGTTGGTAACTATACAGTATTTACATAGTTCAATTGAACAGTTGAGATAAAGTTTTTTAAAAAATATTTACATTTATCATTCAGCGTAAATGTTTGTAATAAAAACTAATGTTAATGATTGGTATCTATATAGTAATTACATTATCTAATTGAAAGTTGAGAATTTACAATTATATACATATTAACACAAGAGCAGCTGGTGCGCAAGGATAAAAAATTTTTTAGTACCAAGTGCGTCCTGATGTTTTAGAGGTTGGAAGAAAGAATTAGCATTGACATTTCAGAAATATGTAGAGCAGATTATTTTAGTTAAAAATCACCGGGGGTAGGGGAAATTTTTATAGCCAAATGAGGTTTTATAGGCATCAAGCTGAAAGTTTTCCAGTTGAAGCGCCGAGATCGGGACGGAGACTGGTCAGTGTGGCTGGAGATTCATGGGTAATCCGTGCGTTTGAACGACAACAATGGTGACAGTTAAAGTGGGTAATTGCTAATTAGGAAAAATGTTGTGGGTTGAAACATCTGCTTATTCTTTTAGTTGACTTCTGTAGCATCGATTGTGATGTAGAGACATCGGTGTGAAATGCCGGTGAGACAAAATGATATTGTTCCGTGGAATAAAATAAGGCGGACTACGGGATGAAGTTGTTGGTCTTTACTGGTCTGGTGAGATAGAATAGAGTTGCTTGTGTTGTGGACTGCTGTGGAGAGATTAGAAAGTATACGGCAACTGCAGAGTCAGAGCGTTAAAGCTGAGGTGAGGCATCTTGTTATTCTGACTGCGAAGAGGAGCCGTAGTGGCCCGCCATATTTGTGCCGATGTGCACTGGGTTCCGGCGAGTTGTTGAAAGTTGTATTTTAAGAAGTGGAAGTTATCTGTAATTGAGACATTAATAGTATTAGTTGGTGTGTAAGAAAGGTTTATGGTAAGTAATGAAGAGTGAATGTTATGTTACGTACCTGATGTGTCGCTGAGAGGTGATTGTTGATGAGTAATGGTGGACTAAGAAGGAGGCACTTGGTACAAAAAAAATTTTTTATCCTTGCGCACCAGCTGCTCTTGTGTTAATATGTATATAATTGTAAATTCTCAACTTTCAATTAGATAATGTAATTACTATATAGATACCAATCATTAACATTAGTTTTTATTACAAACATTTACGCTGAATGATAAATGTAAATATTTTTTAAAAAACTTTATCTCAACTGTTCAATTGAACTATGTAAATACTGTATAGTTACCAACCTTTGACATCAATTTTTGGTTACTAACATTGATGCCAAACACTCCACCTTTTCTCCCTTAATTGTTTTATTGTAAATATTTTTCAAACTTTTTATTTTCATATGATTGCGTCAACTGTTTCTCCAGAGCACCACTGCAGAACTCTACTTTGTTATTTTTAGGCATTGGTGCTGACTTTTCATCTAAACCTACATGTTCAACCATCACTTTTGTGCAAAAAATTTTTTTCCCATACTTAATTTTTATATGTTGTTAATAATATGTAATAATTTGTACATGTCTACTACTAACCAGTTACCTGATTTTTTACCTTGAGGTGATATTTTGACTGATGATGCCCTCAATGAAGGGCGAAACATGTCTCAAGTGGAATCTACAATAAATTCCTAATTTATAAAACTTATATGTATTGAATAGGTGAAAAAAACAAACCTTTTAACATCCTACATGCACCTGAACATGTCGTATGGCAGTGTGTTCGCCACTGTTCACAAGGACTTTGGATATCGTAAGCTGTGTCAAAGATGGGTCCCACGTCTTCTCACTGATGAGCACAAGGGACGTTTCCAATTCTCCCTGGCACTTTTGCAACGCTATGCCACAGACGGCAACGGGTTTCTGCGTCTAATCGTCACAGGTGACGAAACGTGGGTCCACCACTTCACCCCTGAAACGAAGTGAACATCAATGGAATGGGTGCACCCCTCATCACCACAACGAAAGGAGGCCAAGGGTCAACCTTCAGCCGGTAAGGTTATGGAGAGAGTGTTCTTCGACATGGAGGGTTTGCTGCACGTGGAATTCATGTCGAATGTAACGACAATCAACGCGTCATCGTATTGTCATGCGTTGCACCGGTTGCGTAAAGCGATTAAAGAGAAGCGCCGGGGAAAATTGAGCGCCGGTGTGATTTTGTTGCATGATAATACAACACCTCACAAGGCCCGCCAAATGAGAGAACTGCTGCAGCGTTTCGAGTGGGAGGTCTGGCAAAATCCACCCTACAGTCCCGACCTAGCGCCAATAAAGAAACACTGTCCAGTGACAACTACTTTCAAATTGAAAGAGTCTACAGGCACACGACAGGAAACAAACCATATGAAAAGAACCTCCAGAAAGATAGACGTGAATAAAATACGCGAAAATGGAGACAAGCTTACCATCTTTGGAAACAAGATTTAGGAAAAGGACCTAGATGCTGCTGCAACAGCGCTAGAAGACATTATCAAAGCCGCAACCTCCACAATAAACGAGAGAAAGGCAAAGAAATGGTTTGATCAACAATGCTATACAGAGAGAAAGAGAGTCATATCAGCCCTTCACGTGGCCAAACGCACTCAAAATCAGGACGACCTGATCACATACAGCAGACTCAGAAAAGAATATAAAAACCTCCTAAAGAAGAAACGAGACAATTTCACAGAACTCAAGGCTAGAAGAATGGTGGAAGAAGCACAAGAAAACCCCTACATTGCTTTAAAACCACGACAGTCACAGACAATGGGGAAAATAGAGATGCCAATCTGGGAGGCTCACTTCACGAACATCCTAAACCAACAAAACGTCAATGAAGCTCATGAAATAACAAGACAATACGATGACATCAGAAGATTTACAACAGAGGAAATTAGAAATACTATATCAATATTGAAAAATAAGAAGGCAGCAGGCCCGGATGGGATATTTAACGAGCACATCAAAGCAGCCTCGGAAGTTTTAATCCCAGCAATCACGAACATGATGAACTTATGTCTGTATAAAGGACAAATCCCGGTGAGCTGGAAAACCTCGAAAATTAGAATGATATACAAGGGAAAAGGAGAGCCACTTGACCCAAACTCGTACCGGGGAATCGCGCTAGAGAACAACTTTCTCAAAATTCCGACGAATCTTGTGAAGATAAGACTAACAGAGGAAATCGACAACAAGATCCCAGAGGAACAATTTGGATTCAGGAAAAGCCGAAGCACCCTACATGCAGTCAAAAACCTCATAGACGACATCGAGGAGGAGATAAGATTCCCAAAAGGAAAATTCCACGCAGTATTCGTCGATTTTACAAAAGCGTTCGACAATCTCAACAGGACCTTAACATGCGCCAAACTAGAACAGATGGTGGAACAAAACAAGGAACTAAGCGTCTTGATACACAACATCCTGAGTAAAAACACCATCATAATTTCAGACAACGTAACAACCTCGCAAGAAATTATACAGACAAACGGAGTGTTACAAGGAGACCCCCTTAGTCCCCTTCTGTTCAACGCAGCCACACATGACGTGGTCCAAGCAATAAGAACTTCCGCTCCGTCCCTCAAGATTTATATATACGCAGACGACATGGTGATGGGTTCTCACGATACTAACGAACTCCAGAAAGGAATAAATGCTCTAGGAACATGGGCTGAATACAATGGACTGCAAATAAACGCATAAAAGACAGTACACATGGTCTTCAGGAAAGGAGGACGCCTATCCGCAAGAGACAAAATTTACCTCAAACATGAACCTCTACAAACTACGAACAGCTTCAAATATCTGGGCGTAACGGTCCAGACAACAGCACACTCATTCAGAATTCACACAACACAACGAGCAGCTGCCGCAACCAAAGCCATCTACGACATCATGTCATTAAGCAAACTTCCCTGGATACAGCTATAGCCCTCTTTGAAGCCAAAATCGTTCCTATTCTAACATATGGAATAGAGATAACATGGGAAAAGTTAAGCTATAAAGACCGAATACGAATGGAAAAAGTGAAAGCCAGATTCTTGAAAGCAGCCCTCGGAATTTCAAAGTACACCAAGTCAAGACTAGCGTACGAACTCGCGAGAGAAACATTTCTAATAGAGGACTTGAGATGGAAATTCAATCTGCCCTGTACAGAGAAGTGGAAGAAACTGCGGTTAGAGAGGGAGAAGAAAAAAGAAGGAGATATGGCCAGAGTTCTACTCTTCAGAGGCCATAATGAACAGAGCATGGACCGGCACAAACCAGGAGCTGTGACATTTTGTAAATTCCATGGCAGTGCATGGCTACCATGACAAAATCTGTAGGTCGAAGACATACCACGACCCGGACTCGATGTGCATATGTGAACTCTTTGGTAAACATTGTGACCGATATCACGTACTGTCGTGTAAAAATCGTGTGAAATCAATCATAGACCTCTGTATTGATTAATTATCCTAATACTGCACAACTTGTGCGCACTAAAGTTTATATATATTGCACCCATAAGCGAATGTGGCCTAATTTAATTCACAATTAAATTGAATATTTCACATATGAGATATCACAGTGAGGCTGTGAAACTAGCAGTCACAAAGGAACTTTCTTGCGCCAGTCAGACGGCGAGAGAATCCATGAAACTCTTCTCTAGGCACGACCAAATTGTAAACCATCCTTCCAATAAATTTTATGACACCGCCTGGGAGCGGCGACTTGCTGGTCGTTCTCACGAGAAAAGCACGCGTTGAAGCCTGACCTACTTGGCCAGGACAATAGGGGGCCAACGACCATAACCGCCAATTCTTGGGAGGAAGCGGATGCACCCACGTTTGGAAGGGCGCGAAAGTCTCAGCCAATCAGAAAATTCTAAATTTGAATGAGCTGTCATACCGGGAAATCTACAGTCAGTATCTCGCGATCTGAAGCCCGATGTGGTAGTGAAAAACAGTGTCCTGACTTCTTTATAATATTTGGTGAATTATCAGTACCAATCTGTGGTCAATTAGTGCCTAATTATTAAAATTCAACTTCACACGGAGGAGTAATAGGATCTAGAGGAAGGAGCTGTCATGGCAGGATGAGGCCATCCACCGGAAGAAAATAACACCAGTGACGCGCGCAGTCGTGTGGATTATCCTATGATCATTTCCCGCGGCGCAATATCACATGTGAGTCGGACAAAATTTAGGAAGTTTTGCATATAAATTTTGAAAACCATAACCTACGGATGTACGAGAAAGCGCTCCCGAGGACTAGATTATTACGCCACATCCCTTCCACGGAACTATTTTCCAGGTGGTGGGAGAAATTTCTACAAAAACCCAGCGACCACAGGGTCGAATTCTCAGTGTTTAAATCAATTCTCAGTGTTTGAGTCAATTCTCAGTCGTTCTGAATTCTCAGTCGTTCTGTATTCTCAGTGTTTTTAGTCATTCTCAGTGTCTTCAGAGTTCTCAGTTCTCAGTTATTGTCTTGAGTACTTTTAGTGTTATTTCAGTATTCTCAGTGAATTTACGTTTGACAGAGTGACAGAGTGTATCAGCAAA